>NC_067477.1:59967800-60268569 GCF_947179515.1 Apodemus sylvaticus
TTTGGGTTGTTTGCTTGTTTGTTTGTTTCTATTCTGGAAGAGGGATGTGGACATTTGTTTGCTCTCTCTGTCTCTTAACAAACTCTGTTTTAAACCTAAAATGTAAAACATTCAATTTAGAAATACTGACCTAAAATAAACATGGAGTTGGGAAGAGAAGAATGAAAACAGATGAAATATAAAATCCTCGGTCTCACCTGAAATCTATTCTACAACAGAGATGTCACACTGAGGTCTTGTTTATTAGATCAGATGTTTTAAGTTCAATGATCCAGCAGCCTAAAGGAGGGCAGGAGCAAGCTGCCAACTCCAAACATTCATTGTGCTTCAGTGACCAGGGATTCCCCATTGCCAAGACCCAGACACCATCATCTTTTCTTGAACTACATCTATAGCTCATATAGTGCTTCTATAGCACAAAGGCAGTTTTGCTCTTCCTGGTCTCTCTAGTGCTGTTTGGTGTCTTCCCTAGAGGGAGCTACACAAGTACTAGCCTCCCACAAACTGTCCAGCACAGCTGCTTCTTAAAGCTGTTGATTTGCAGTATAAAAATTGATCCAAGTAGTTAGTTCTCCATCTGTCCCATGGCTTGCTTCTCCAGTTAGACAGTGTTGGTTGCCATTGCCAGTATTTCTGCTTTTGCTGCTTTCTCATTAAATATGATTGTGTGGTGAGCATATGCTTCCAATTTATTTAGTCCCTCCATGTTTGTCCAGAGAAAGGAACAGTAACAATGCCATCCACAAAGGCTTCTGTTCTCTGCAGTGTGCTTACCTCTTCTCTTGGTTTTTAAGGAATGGCCTGGGTATTATTTTATTTCATTTTATTTTTTAAAAATTGAATTGCTCGTATCAATAATGGATAAAAGAAAACTGTGATGAGAACTCTTCCCCACATACACATAAAGAAAATGTAGGCTATACTTTTTATTATTGACATTTATAATCATTTAAGTGATGTGATTCCTGAATACTTTCTTTTTGCTGAATTGCTTAGACAAAAGTATTGGCACTAACCAGTAAACCTGCTTTTAATTTTCTACCTGTTTTAATTTTCTACCTTTTATTGTTCACAATGATCTTTGGGTTTTGTTTGTTGTTGTTTTTAATGTCTACTGTATTCTGGCTGTTGAGTGAATGCATTATTACATGGAGTAACTGATAAAGTTTGGAAACACTTATCTGTGTTTCAGTGATAGGTTTCAAAAATCTATTGCGTGGAAAAACATTAAATTTGTTGCTATTAGACTGGATCACAATTTGAAAGGAATGAAATACAGGACAAGAGACTAAAACATTTCATCTATTTTTGTAGGAGTAGCTATTTCCCATGCAAATAACTTTAACAGTATGAGATAGTCTAATAATCTTTCAGTGATTTATTTACAATAGTCCCTTATATAAGGAGATAGAATTCCACCAATAAAATTCACTATCAATTCACTCATAAATTGATGAAAATCTTGCCTATTTCTGTTTCCTATCTATTCTGACTAAAGTGTAAAACACCAAGAGCAAATATCTCTGTAACAGAATATAGAATCTGGTTACACAATGAGGTTGGTATAGCTGGGTCTTGTGGTACAAATATTTCCAG
Organism: Apodemus sylvaticus; assembly: GCF_947179515.1. Classification (NCBI taxonomy): domain Eukaryota; kingdom Metazoa; phylum Chordata; class Mammalia; order Rodentia; family Muridae; genus Apodemus; species Apodemus sylvaticus. Next base: position 59,969,397 of record NC_067477.1, read on the forward strand.
TTTTCTGAGGTACCTACTCTCTGATTTAAATAGTGGTTCTATCAGTTTATCTTTTCACCAACAGTTAATAATTTTTCCCATTTGCTTTATCATAGAAGGTGTTTGTTGTCATTTTTCTTCTTTTAATTTGAATTTTTATGTGTTAGTGTTTTCTTTAATTAAAATAGATTTTTTTCATGCAGTATATTTTGATGATGGTTTCCCCTTGCCCAGCTCTTTTCAACAACTGTCCACTTCCTCACCCACCCAGGTTTACACCCATTTGTTCTTTCATTAGAATAGACAGCTAAATAAGAGAAATAAAATGAAAACAAACCTGGAAAAGAAGAAAACAAACAAACAAAAAACTGAAGACAAAAACCAAGAAACTGACAGTCTAGTTACTACCACTCATCTAAGATGCTTCTTATTTGTAGTGGATGATTCCTACAGAAAGCCACAGCTAACAGCTAGTCAAAATGCAGAGAACTAAATCTATATGTGAAACTCACTGGCCACCACAGACATCAGGTAGAACAATTCTAAGAGCCAAAGATTTGGAGAATCTGATATAAGATTGCTTTTCTTCTAGTTTTGACAATGGAGATATAGCCCTGAATTTCAACAATGTAGATATTTAAAAAAATAATTGACGTTCCTACATAAATGGGATGAATGTCACATGGTCCCATTCCTGGAGACAGCAATTAACTGCAGAAAAGAGAACAATGGTCTTGTACAGGATGATTGATATTGAATAACAAGTGGTCATCTTTAGAAAAGCATATGCAAACACCACTGAGTGGGCTCAAGATGTTATATTCATATATTTATTCATTTGTAATATATCCAATAGCAATTTTTTTTAAAAGTAACCCTGGAATTTTGGAGAGGGGGAGCTTAAATATAAAAACAAATAAGGCATTTTCAAAAAATAGATTATGACAGACTTGCTTCCTCCAATATAATATTTGTTCTTGTTTTTGATAATGTATTTCAAGCAGTAATTAACAAAACAAGTATTAACAGTAAACATTTATTATTCTAATTAACATATTTGGCTTATTAATATGTCATAGCGCCTCCCTAGTACATAAGATTTGATGAAATATTGGGTCTATTCAACAGACAGAAGTTGCATTTAATTATTACCAACACTGTTTTACTTACATTTACTAATGTGAAATGAAACAAATAAAATTTGTCAGACTATTTTTAAAAGATATCCTATAATATATTTTAGTCTTATATTTTTGGATCCAACAAGTATAAACAGTTGTATGCTCACTGTAAACTAAGTCATAGTAGAGTGGTACCCAATGGCCTCTTAATGTGAGCAAAAGAAGGTACTGAAAAGAAAGGGAAAGGAAGAGAAGAGGAAGGGAGGGAAGGAGAGGGAAGGAAACAGAGGGGAGGAGAGGGGAGGGAAAGGGAGGGGAGGGGACAGAAGGGAAAAGGATAAAGGGAAAGGGAACCAAAAGGGAGCCATTATAAATTGCCAAGATTGTTTTCTTTTGCATTTCCCTAATGACTAATTATGTTGAGCATTTCTTAAGGTGCCTCTTGGCCATCCAAACTTCTTCAGGTGAAAATTCTTTGTTTAGATCTGTACCCCATTTTTTAATAGGGTTATTTGGTTCCCTGGGGTCTAACTTCTTGAGTTCTTTGTATATATTGGGTATTAGCCCTCTATCAGATGTAGGGTTGGTGAATATCCTTTCCTAATTTGATGGTTGCCGTTTTGTCCTTTTAACCTCACACCAGTCAGAATGGCTAAGGTCAAAAACTCAGGAGACAGCATGTGCTGGCGAGGATGTGGAGAAAGAGGAACACTCCTCCACTGCTGGTGGGGCTGTAAGATGGTACAACCACTTTGGAAATCAGTCTGGCGGTTCCTCAGAAAACTGGACATGACACTTCCAGAGGACCCTGCTATACCTCTCCTGGGCATATACCCAAAGGATTCCCCGGCATGCAATAAAGACACATGCTCCATTATGTTCATAGCAGCCTTATTTATAACAGCCAGAAGCTGGAAAGAACCCAGATGTCCCTCAAAGAAAGAATGGATACAGAAAATGTGGTATATTTACACAATGGAATACTACTCAGCAATTAGAGACAATGAATTCACAAAATTAATATCATCCTAAGTGAGGTAACCCAATCACAAAAGAATACACATGGAATGTAATCTCTGATAAATGGATATTAATTAGCCCAGAAGCTCTGAATATCCAAGGCACAAATCGCATAACAAATGACTCCCATGAAGAAGTATGGAGAGGGTCCTGATCCTGGAAAGGATTGATCTAGCATTGGAGAGGAATATAAGGACAGAGAAAAAGGAGAAAGGTGATTGGAGAATGGATGGAGAGAAGAAGGTTTATGGGACATATGGGGAGGGGGGATCTGGGAAAGGGAAAATCATTTGGAATATAAACAAAGAATATAGAAAATAAAAATATTAAAAAAAAGAATGAGAAAAAAATAAATTGCCAAGATACAATTCACAGACCACATGAACCTCAAGAAGAAAGAAGACTAAATTGTGGATACTTGGGTTCTTCATAGAAGGGGGATCAAAATACCCATGGGAGAAAACACAGAGATAAAGTATGGCACAGAGACTGGAGGAAAGGCCATTTAGAGACTGTCCCACCTGAGGATCCATGCCATATACAGTTACCAAACCCATACACTATTGTGGATGCCAACAACTGCTTGCTAACAGGAGCCTGATATAGCTTTCTCCTGAGAGGCCCTGCCAATGCCTGACAAATACAGAGGGAGATGTTCTCAGATAACCACTGAACTGACCACAGGGTCGCCAAAGGAGGATCTAGAGAAAAGACCCAAGGAGCTGAAGGGATTTGCAGCCCCATAGGAGGTACAATGATATGAACTAACCAGTACCCCCAGAGCTCCCAGGGACTTAATCACCAACCAAAGATTATACATGGAAGGACCTATGGCTCCACTATCATGTGTAGCAGAGGATGGCCTTGTTGGGCATCAACGAGAAGAGAGGCCCTTGGACCTGTGAAGCATGGATGACCCAGTGTACGGGAATGCCAGGACAGAGAAGCAGGAGTCGGTCGGTTGGTAAGCAGGGTGAGGGGGGATGGGATAAGGGGGGTTTGGAGGTGAAAAGAGGAAAGAGGATAACATTTGAAATGTAAATAAAGAAAACTAATAAAAAAAATTAAAAATTTAATAAATTCCAATGTACATTTTCTTTGAGATAACTCAGTCTGGGGCAACCTAGTTATGACTAGCATTTCACATAAAAAACAACTTCCAGCTTCCAGCCAACAGATGAGACAGTAATTGAAAGGATGGATTTTCTAAATAAGGCCAAAGAACTGAATTTAGAACTAAAATCTTCTAAAGAAATTGCAGTTGCTACATGTTTGATTAACCTTCAGGAGACCATAGGACTAAAAACACTGTGATATATTTAGAATTTCCTGTAATCTAGCCTTGTTAAGTTTCTCATTTATAAATTCTCCTTTTCTTTCTCTCTATATATACACACAAAACAAGAAATTATAAATACATATTTGCAAAATTATATCATTGCTGAATAAAATATATTACATTTGTGCAACATATTTATACATAGATTTAATATATTAATTATACATTTATATATAATTATATTTAATTATATATAATATAATAATATAATTATATAATTAATATATTAATATATAAAAATGTTTTCTTTATAATTAAATTTTTTAATTTTAATTTTTATTTTTTTAATATTTTTTCTATATTCTTTGTTTACATTCCAAATGATATTCCCTTTCCCGGATCCCCCCTCCCCATATGTTTCATAAACCTTCTTCTCTCCATCCATTCATAAAAAATTAAATTATTTTTTTAAAACTGAAATCAAAACATTTTCACCTTTGCTAAGAATGAATATGTGTAGGTACAGTGTGTACTCTGTCTCAAAGAGTATTCCATAATGGGTGACTGGGAGCCTTACTGCTATGACTAGCTACTAGACATGTAAGAGTTAGCATAAACAATAAAATCTGTGTATATGGAGGTAAATTTTATATAATAATTAGTATAAGAGTAAAATTATTTTCATTTTATTTTTAAATCTGATTATTTTTTATGATTGGGTATAAATTGGTAAAAATTTTAAAAAATGAATGAAAACAAAAATAATAATTATTGTTTCCATTGTGCATGATTGGGCATAGTTTAGAGTATTTAGATTCTCTATGAATATACTACAAAAAGGGTTCAATTTTTAATACCGTCCATTTTTGAAAAGAACCATAAGAATTTATAGTATGTTATAGCTTTATCTTTCTCCCAGGCTTATGATATTCTATGTAAGGAAGTTGGCTATTTGTCATTCCTTAAGTTTTTCAGGGCTTTCCGACTGAGAAGAGGTTCTGTGTAGACATAGTAATACAGAACTGAATTGCTTGATTTTTTTTTGTAGTTTTTTTACTGGTTATTTTATTTATTTATATTTCAAATGCTGTCCCCCTTTTCAGTGGCCGCTCTGTAAATCCTCCATCCCACCCCTTTGACTCTATGAGGATGCTCCCCACCCTCCCACCACTCCAGCCTCACTACTCTAGCATCCTCATAGACTGGGGCATCAGGCCTCCACTGGACCAAGGGCCGCCCCTCCCACTGATGGAAAATAAGGCCATCCTCTGCTACATAAGCATCTGGAGCCATGAGTCCCTCCATGAATACTTTTAGGTGGTAGTTTAGTTTTTTGTTTTTGTTGTAATGTTTCATAATTTATTTTATTTTGTCCTTTTTCTTACTGTTTATGGACTAACAGTTTTGTACACTTATATACTGGATTTTAGTTATCTTTACCCCATATTTTTTCTTAGATTTGTCTAATCATATTTTTATGAAGACTAAATAAACTTTCAGTGTTGGTTATTTTATTTTTAAAGTGTCATTCCTTCAACCATTTTAATGCTACATTTCATGGATACATATAAAGGCTTAAACATTTTTAATATAGTATGGATTATAGATTTAAAGTTATTTTAAAAGTTAAATTTTGAGTCCTGAGTCTCTCTCACCTCCCAGGTATCTGGTATATTCTAAAGGGTCCCCCTACCTCCTACTTCCTGAGGTTGCCTGTTTCCATTCTTTCTTCTGGTCATCAGGGATTCACTTCTGTTCATCCTCATACAATGGGAGGGACCTCAGATTAAATGCCCAACAGTGAGAAAAGGGACCATGTAGAGTCAATCTCCAGTAGAAAGACAGGGCTTCACATGAAGGGATTGGGTTGCCATCCCACAGTCAAAACACTGACCCAGAATTGTTCCTGTCTAAAAGAACTGCAGGAACAAAAATGGAGAAGAGACTGAGGGAAAGATGTTTCAGTGGCAGGCTCAAATTTGTATCTAGCTGAAGGAGAGGCTCCAAGACCTGACACTATTACTGATGCTGTGGTGTGCTTACAGACAGGAGCCTCGCATAGTTGCCCTCTAATATGCCCAACAAGCAGCTAAAAGAGTCAGATAAAGATGTTCACACTCAACCAATGAACAGAAATCAGGGACCCCTGTGGTTGAATTAGGGAAAAGATGGAAGAAGCTTATGAAAAGAATGACCCCATAGGAGTCCCAATAGGAACGACCCCACAGGAGACCCCAGCAGTCTCAACTAACCTGGACCTCCAAGATCTCTCAGATACTGAGCCACCAACCAGGAAGCATACACTAGCTAATACGAGGTCCCCACAAATACACAGCAGAGGACTGCTTGGTCTAGCCTCAGTGAAAGAAGATGCGTCTAACCATTGAGAGACTTGAGGGCCCAGGCAGTGGGGAATTCTGGTGAGGTGTGGATGGTAACATCCTCTTGGAGACAGGGTGGAAGAATGTGATGTGGAACAGTCAGAGGTTGAGGGAGGATAATGCCCAGACTGTAAAAACAGATTTAATAATAATAATAATAATAATTAATAATAATAATAATAATTTTAGATTTTATGCCATAGAGATGAAGCACACATATACATGGGTATTCTGTTTAATTTGAGTACATATACTTTAGATCCACAGAATACATTAAGTGATATTATAAAAATAACTTGTCTTCATTTTTGATTAATAGTACAATAATTTAATATTGGGAATAGTTTAGATGCAACAGAAATTCTTGCAAATTGTGACATAAAATGTGACAGTACTGTTTGCCTACAAGATAGAATAGCAGCCAACTAAGGGCCTTTCTCACAGTTGAGCCTGGTCAGCCAGAGCCCCAGCTGTTTTGAGATTTCTAACTTCTCATTTCCCTTTGTGGTGTTTAGTTTTTGTTGCAGTTAAAAGAAGAAGAATATAGTTCAAGTTATAGTCTGTTATCATTTGTATTCTAAATGTGAAGGAGCACAGGGTGAAGTTTGCTTTGTTGGTTTTTAGAACAGTTTTAAGAGAAAATGGGATCCACTGTTATTTCCTCTCTTTTCCTACATGCCATCTCTGTATTCAGTGAGGTCAGTTTAAGTGTATTTTACACAAACAAATTTAATAGATGATTATCTAATAGTGGTAGATGTAAGGTAAGGCGTACATGCATATTGCTGATCAAATGTATTTCAAGTCTGTTAATACAAATGTGTTATAAAGAGGAGGATAGATAGATAGTAACAATTTATGTATTGCAGTCAATGTATTCTGAGGGTAACAGACAAATCGTAAAGTGGTGTTGCATAAAGGACTTTGTCTTGGGGATTTTACACACACAAAATGTTATGGGTCCTGGAAAAGGAACCCATAACAACCCAAAAATGTTTTAACCAAGGTCAACTGGGTGAACCAATGAGTTTTAATTTGGGTTACTGATGGGAGAATCAGTGAGAAGTTTCTTAAGAGCAGAAATTACTGACTATCCTACCCCGGCAGAAATGACGACACAGGAAAACTGCAAACATGCTTGCTGCACCACTTGTAAAAAGATCAGCACTTCTCTGTATCCCCTCTGTGCAGCTGGGCTCAGAGTCTTCTACGGCAGCATCTGCCTTTGTTTGCTTGTTTGTTTTATGACCCTGGAGGGCCTCAAATCTTGCAAGTTTCAGCTTTGTAAGACAAGTGAAGTTTATTTACTTTCTTGAATCCTAGGAGTCTCCCAACTTCCTCTTGGAGACTGTTTTGATGAAGAGAAAGCTGATCTTCAACAAGCAGCAATACGCACTATCTTAATTCCTTTAATTTGTATTTAATATGTATATGTAGATCTAAAATAATTATGGAAGCCTGTTTTCCTCTTACATCATATAAGATCAATGGATCAAACTCAGATCATAAAGCCTGTTGGTATGATCTTGTACATACTCAACCATCTTCCTAGCCCCATCCAACAAAATAAACACTCTACACTATTATCTTTGGAGTTTTTATTTTACGTTATACAGCATACATTCATTATTCCTCAAGTGTTCCTTAAAAAAAATAAAGTTCTTTAATTCTTTTCAGTTATTTTGGGTAATTAAAATTTTGACTATATTGTTACAAAAGGAAAGAACTCATAAGTATTAAATATTATTTTCCTTATCTCATGTGAAATTTAAACTAGGTGAGAAATGATAAGTCATGCAATTCATAATTTCTCAAGAAAACTATTTTCTGTTGCTAAACAAATTAGTTGGGTGTACTGACTAAGCTAGTATATTGGTAAAATAATGAATAATTCATTCAAATATAACTGAAACTTTCAACAGCCTTTAAACAACATTATTTTTTAGCATTATGCCTAGATATTTAAGATTTTATCTATTTACAAAATATGATTGATATTGTGAAAGAAGATGAAACATGAGACAGGAATTCAAGACTTTCAGATCAGAACTGAACGGGCTGATAAATGCATCACCTGAGCTCGTCTGTGTGGCCAGGTGATTTTTCATAGTGTTTCAACATAACTGAGTATATTCTAAGAAAGTATATTCTCATTCCAGATGAAGATGAGGTAAAGCGTGAAAGAAAATAATTAGCAAAAATTTAGCTAAATCTTGGTTCCCAGTGGAGGGTCATAAAAATTTGCAGGGAATACTTCACTCCAACAAGGCAAGATCAGGCACCTTATCTCCTAAGACGAATGCCATCAAAGGTAAGCTATGAGAACTTATTTCTATTAGAGTTAACCTACATCTAATGACCCAGAGTCTCTTTTGGGATTAAGAACATACCCTTACATGCTGGGCTATAAAGCTCTGGTGATTAGTAGGGCTCCATTCACCCAACTGGTAGAAATACACACTGGTTTTCTTAACTTAATACTTCTACACATGGTAAAGTAATGATAATTAGGGAATTATCATTTTCACTTTGTGTCCCTAAAATTTTCATTCTTTAAATTTATCATAACAAGTTTCATGAAACAGTGAAGTTTAGAATGCAGATGCTTCAGAAACCCCTTTGAACTCCAGTTATAATGGCACACTCATTCTGTAAGAAGAAATGTTTTGGGCAATTCAAACACATAATTTAATGTCTCAGATTCACAATGAATGAAGAAAGTTCAATAAATTTTACATCTGGAAAGAGAGAGATTGACATTTGGTGTAGCGAATTAAGACAAAACAAAATTATAATGCTGAAAGATGCACCGTGTTAGTGATTTTTTTCCGGCTGTGAATTGCTTTTTTGTGTTTACAATAGAAGCTTTCCCCCTATGCATTCAACACAATGCCAACTGTCATTATTGTATTCTTCTCTATGAACTGTTGCTGTGCACCCTAGAGGCACACAGACAGAACAAACATCGTATATTGATGACTTGGATTTCTATGAAACTTTCTATACACGTTTTTATCAGACAAAACTTGATTTTCTTGTTTTCATGAGTTTGAAAAAATATATTCCATGAGTATATAAACTCTACCTGTGTTTAACTTAATTCAGTAGCTTAATATTTTAGACTATTAAAAATCAAAAATAGATATTTTCATAGCTATCATAAACTACTATTGTAAATCTATGAAAATGGTCTTAGTTCCACTCCTGTAACTGGTATAAAATGCCCTGACAAAAGCAATATAAAAGAAAAAGCATTTACATTGGCTTACAAGTCCAGAGACATCATGGACACAAACAGGGAATGTATGGCTGCAAAAACAGGAAACAAATTTACAAAAATATATAAAGAGGCTAGACTATAAAATCTCAAAGTCTGTCTGACCTACACGCATTTTCTCGCAAGGATCTACTTGCTGAAGGTTCTACCAACTTTCTGAACAGTACCTAGAGATCAAATGTATAGACATGCATATGAACTTAGGGAGATATTGCAGATTCAAACTATGAGAAAGCGTTAAATAATTAGCATAGCAACTCTAAAATTATACTGTACAAAAATGACATTAACTGAAGTCCAAACTACACCAAATTTTCTTGTGTCCTTTAATCCCAAATTCAACACACACACACACACACATACACACACACACACACACATGCACATAGTATGCTTGCATGCATAGACACATAATTATTGAATAAAATATGGATAAAATACCTTATCACTTTTAATTTTCCAAGATTAAAATATTCCACAGTATTTAGAAAACAGATAAATTGTACATATTATAGAACATTAAGGTTATTCTATAAATATAGCAATATGAAAAATACTAATGAAAAAGTTACACAAAATTTTAATGCTACTAGGCCTATTAGTGCTTACAATAATAGTTAGGTCTTAAGCTTATAAAAAGAGGTAGGTTGCAAACTTGAACTATGTCGATAGTCACCTAAGTTACATGTACAATTGCCTTACTACTCTTGAAGGATGGGTTTATTTTATTTCAACATAACAGTATATCATCTGAATAACCTGAAATTGTCCAGTGGACTTTAGTTTTCAGAAATTCTTTGAAAATATTTTTAAGAATATGAGTTTGCTCAAGTTTTATATTCTCAATATCAAAATAGGGTCAACTGTACAGTAGGCTGACAAATGAGTAAAATAAGTTTCTAATGCAATAATATAAAAAAATGTGTATCACTTTCACAAATATATTTTACATTACAAATTAAGAAAATTAAATGTTTGAAATAAATGACATTTATCCAAAACACTGCTAATTTTTAAACAGTTTTTGAATGTTTCACACATGTGAAAAATTTACATTTATCATAACCATCAACCACTACCTCTCTCCAAGTTTCCTTTGGCTCCTCCAACATTACTCCCCCCACCTTTATTTTCTTCTTTAATTAACTTAATTTGTATTAATAACCCAGAGTCTATTTAGTGTTGTCCATATACAGACAGATATATAACCATTTACTGTAGCACAACTAACCAAACAAACAAAGCCGTATCTACAAAGTTGCTTTTCCTCTTACAGCAACCATCAGTATCCAAAAGTTTAACTGTTAAAGCTATACGCTTTTTGTAAATGGTAATTTTAATTTAAATGTATGATGCAAATTAATACAGCAATTGTTGCTCTTTATGGTAGTTAGTTCCCCAATACTGACATAGACCAAGATTTATTTAAGACTTCATCAAAATTCCTGGGCATCTATTTAAATCCTCTAAACTAATCTGTCACACATCCACAACTCTCCTCAATCCTGCTGCCAAAATTCTTTATATATATATATATATATATATATATATATATATATATATTATATTTTTTGTTTACATTCCAAATGATTTCCCCTTTCCCAGATCCCCCCTCCCCATATGTCCCATAAACCTTCTTCTCTCCATCCATTCTCCAATCACCTCCCTCCTTTTTTTCTCTGTCCTTATATTCCCCTCCAATGCTAGATCAATCTTTTCCAGGATCAGGACCTTCTCCATACTTCTTCATGGGAGTCATTTGTTATGCGATTTGTGCCTTTGGTATTCAGGGCTTCTGGGCTAATTAATATCCATTTATCACAGATTGCATTCCATGTGTAATCTTTTGTGACTGGGTTACCTCACCTAGGATGATATTTTCCAGATCAAACCATTTGCCTAAAAATTTTGTGAATTCATTGTTTTTAATTGCTGAGTAGTATTCCATTGTGTAAATATACCACATATTCTGTATCCATTCCTCCTTTGAGGGCATCTGGGTTCTTTCCAGCTTCAGGCTATTATAAATAAGGCTGCTATGAACATAATGGAGCATATATCTTTATTGCATGCCGGGGAATCCTTTGGGTATATGCCAAGGAGAGGTATAGCAGGGTCCTCCGGAAGTATCATGTCCAGTTTTCTGAGGAACCGCTAGACTGATTTCCAAAGTGGTTGTAACATCTTACAGCCCCACCAGCAGTGGAGGAGTGTTCCTCTTTCTTCACATCCTCACCAACACCTGCTGTCTCCTGTGTTTTTGAACTTAGCCATTCTGACTGGTGTAGGATGAAATCTCAGAGTTGTTTTGATTTGCATTTCCCTAATGGCTAATGATGTTGAGCACTTCTTAAGGTGCCTCTCGGCCATTTGAATTTCTGCAGGTGAAAAATTCTTTGTTTAGATCGGTACCCCATTTTTAATACGGTTATTTGGTTGCCTGGAGTCTAACTTCTTGAGTTCCTAGTATATATTGGATATTAGACCTCTATCAGATGTAGGATTGGTGAATATCCTTTCCCAATTTGATGGTTGCCGTTTTGTCCTTTTAACAGTGTCCTTTGCCTTACAGAAACTTTGTAATTTGATGAGGTCCCATTTGTCAATTCTTGATCTTAGAGTATAATCTATTGGTATCTGTTCAGGAACTTTTTCCCCGTGCCCATGTCCTCTAGGGTCTTCCCCAGTTTCTTTTCTATTAGTTTCAGTGTGTCTGGTTTTACATGGAGTTCCTTGATCCACTTGGAGGGAAGTTTAGTACATGGAGATAAGAATGGATCAATTCTCATTCTTCTGCATGCTGACCTCCAATTGAACCAGCACCATTTGTTGAAAAGGCTATCTTTTTTCCACCGGATGTTTTTGGCTCCTTTGTGGAAGATAAAGTGACCATAGGAGTGTGGGTTCATTTCTGGATCTTCAATTCTATTCCATTGGTCCACTTGTCTGTCACTGTGCCAATACTATGCAGTTTTTAATACTATTGCTCTGTAGTATTACATTGCACCTAACACAATAATTGTGGGTGACTTCAACACTGTACTTTCCTCAATGGACCGATCAGGAAAACAGAAACTGAACAGGGTCACAGTAAAACTAATTGAAGCTTTGGACCAATTAGATTTAATAGATATATATAGAACATTCTGTCCTAAAGCAAAAGAATATACCTTTTTCTCAGCACCTCATGGTACCTTCTCCAAAATCGACCATATAATTGGTCACAAGACAGACCTCAACAAATATAAGAAGACCGAACTAATCCCATGCCTCCTATCAGATCACTATTGAGTAAAAGTGGTCTTCAATAGCAACAAAAACAATAGAAAACCCACATACACGTGGAAACTGAACAATATTCTACTCAATGATACCTTGGTCAAGGAAGAAATAAAGAATGAAATTAAAGACTTTTTAGAACACAATGAAAATGAAATCACAACATACCCAAATCTATGGGACACAATGAAAGCAGTGCTAAGAGGAAAACTCATAGCCCTGAGTGTCTCCAAAAAGAAAATGGAGAGAGCATACACTAACAGCTTAATGACACACCTGAAAGCCCTGGAACAAAAAGAAGTTATTTCGCCAAGGAGGAGCAGAAGGCAGGAAATCATCAAACTCAGGGCCAAAATCAATCAAGTAGAAACAAAGAGAACCATACAAAGAATCAACAAAACCAGGAGCTGGTTCTTTGAGAAAATCAACAAGATAGATAAACCCTTAGCGGAAAAGGGAGATATAACAACAGAAACTGAGGAAATTCAAAAAATCATTTGATCCTACTACAAAAGCCTATACTCAACACAACTGGAGAATCTGGAGGAAATGGGACAGTTTCCTAGACAGATATCCAACACCAAAACTAAATCAGGATCAAATAGATCAACTAAACAGTCCCATAACACCAGAAGAAATAAAAAGGGTCATAGAAAGTCTCCCAACCAAAAAAAGCACGGGACCAGATGGCTTCAGTGCAGAATTATATCAGATCTTCATAGAAGACCTAATACCAATACTCTTCAAACTATTCCACAAAATAGAAACAGAAGGAACTCTACCCAACTCGTTCTATGAAGCCACAATTACGCTGATACTAAAAACACACAAAGATCCAACAAAGAAAGAGAACTTCAGGCCAATTTCTCTTATGAATATTGATGCAAAATACTTAATAAAATTCTAGCCAAGTGAATCCAAGAACACATCAAAACGATCATCCACCATGATCAAGTAGGCTTCATCCCAGGGATGTAGGGATGGTTCAATATAAGGAAATCCATCAATGCTATCCACTACATAAACAAACTCAAACAAAATTCTTTTAATACTTGCATTTAGGGCCTTCCATGATCTACCTGAAGTCTTATGATATGTGTTCTCCACCCAACCCCAATATGATTCAATCTGTCTTTTTCTATATCTACCCTTACTGCTGGAAGACTTACATTATTTTCCCTTCTACCCAGCCATTGGTTAGCTATTTCCTCAATTTTGATTCCATCATTTACCCTGGAACATCTTGTATGTGGGCTAAATTTTGGCTTGAAGGTTTTGTGGCTGTGTTGATGTTTATATCCCTCCATTGGAGTCCTGCCAGTTTGTAGGAGGTGGCCTTTTCAGGTTGCCTATAGCTATTGCTTACAGTCTTATCCTGGTTCACTGTCATAGATTCCTAGGAGATTCCCTTGTCCTAGGTTTTTAGTTTATTGCAGAGATGCCCCTACCTGCCACTCCCAATTTTTCTCCCAGTTATCTCTCCCTGTGTTCTATCACACTTGATCTCTCCTGTTTCCCTATTGAGTTCAATAAACAAAATACAGTTCTATAACGATGATGACTTAATTTCCAAAATATTGAGGAAATAAAATATGCTTCCAAAAGAGATTGTTGTCAGTCAATTACCAGTATAAAAACATTAGTTTTGCTTCCAAATAGATTGATAGATTGTTGATTGGCTAGTTGAAATCTGTTATGAGTGCTCTAATTGTTAAAAATTAAGTTGGAAATTAATAAAGAATATGTCAGAAAAATATAATATCTACATCTGTCAAAACATGACAATCCTTTAAAAATTAACTATTAAGACAAAATTTGGCTTAAAATTAGTATAGGTTTGGAGTTTCATTGTCACTATATCAGTTTCTTTAAACACAGATTTGGAAATTCAAACACTTTGGGGAATCCCAGTCATCTGTCTAATGTTTGGCTCTGGGTATCTTCTGTTTTCATCGACTGACAGATTTAGCCACTCAGAGGACAGTTAGGCTAGGTTCGTGCTTGCAAGCATAACAGAATACCAATAATAATGCCAGAGACTGGTGTTTTTCCATGGGATGGGTTTCCAGTTGGGCTGGTTAATGGTTGGCCTTTCCTCTAGTCTCTGCTCCATCCCTGCATGCCTTTTAGATGGAACAATTTTGGGTCAAAAGTTTATTGGATGTGTTGATGTCCCTATCCTTTCACTGGGGGTCCTGACAGGCAAGACCAATTATTTCTATATATTTTTGTGTTTATATCAAATTAGATCATTTATTTTGTATTATGTAAAAGATAAATTTGGCACAATTTACATTATCATTTTGATACTGAGTTGTATTTTATTGATAGTAGACCCTTTCTCATATAGTATATCTTGATTATTATTTCTCCTCTCCCTATACCTCCAAGTCTTCTACCTTATACAAATCAAAATTTTTCTACCTCTCATTAGAAAATAGTCTTTTAAAAAACAACTGGCTTAGAAGATATTCTTCACACTATATATAAAAAAGAAAACTAAACACCAACCTAGTTATAAACCCTTCAGTAATGATATCCTACTTTCAAAATATTTTAGTGAAATGGTGGCATAAAGCTTGTGGGAGTGATCTACCATTATCTGATCTGACTTAAGATCAATTTTATAAAATGCAACCCCTATTCTATTCTGGTAGTATGACCAAGAAACTCATACCAGGGGTCACCTAGGGACATGGGATAGAGCTAAATACTACTGTACTGCTCAAACAATGTAGTAATAATGTGACTCCTAAAGATATTCTGCTAACTCATAAATCAGTGTCTTGCTCAGCCATCATCAGGGAAGCTTCCATATATAGTAGATGGGTATAAATACAGATACGGACATCAGGAAAATAAACAAAGAGTGAGAGACCTTCCACATTTAGCCCAAATTGGGATGTCTCCATGAAGTCTTTCCCTTAAGGGCTCAGGAAAACCTACAGAAGATGAAGCAAGAGAATGTAAGAGCCAGGGAGGAATGTAGGACACTTCAGAAATAAGGACTTTTAAATACAAGACTGAGGCAATATGCTCTCATAGAGTTTGAGGAAGTATGTATGGTACCTGGGTGTATCCGCACCAGCTGGAGTCCTAGAGCTTAAAGGAAATGGACAAAAATGTCACCATCACTAAACCAGAAGGTATCTCCAATCAATAACCAGTTGTAAGTAAAAATTAAATCCCTTGCCTCATACTGTTGTGTCAGGGATTTGAAATTTTATTTTGCTTATTTATTAATATTATGTTCTCTTTCTCCCCTCCTTACAGGTCCTTTGTATAAATATCATGGGTCCCAGGTTTGTGTTTTATGGTGTTCCTGAGTTTATAAATAGTGGGTTTCTATGTCTATATATTTTTTGGTCTTGAATTCTTTTCCTTAAGCTTGTTTGTCCCATTCTAATGTTTTTGTTTTAGTTTTATCTTATATCAACTATCTACTTGTTTTAAGGATTTTCATTATGTCTTTAGTTAGACACATATACATACCAAAAATAAAATTAATTTTTGAAACAGTTACTTTTCTAAAGTATGTTTAAATATTTATGTCATAGACAACTATGTCTTCAATAGAGTTGTGAGCAGATAACTCTTATGCTAGATGACAATTATACTATTAAAACCCCTTATGATAGTCTCCTGAGTTGAGACCAAGGTTTTCCAACCAGAATAATAAATGAATGAGAGAGATTAGAAAGTACATATACTGACTGGTTTTGTGTGTCAACTTGACACAGTCTGGAGTTATCACTGATAAAGGAGCTTCAGTTGGATAGTGCCTCCATGAGATCCAGCTGTGGGGCATTGTCTCAATTAGTGATCAAGAGGGAAGGGCCCCTTGTGGGTGGTGCAATCCTTGGGCTGGTAGTCTTGGGTTCTATAAGAGAGCAAGCTGAGGGGAAGCAAGCCAGTAAGAAACATCCCTCCATGGCCTCTGCATCAGCTCCTGTATTCTGACCTGCTTGAGTTCCAGTTCTGACCTCCTTTGTTAATGAACAACAATTTGTAAGTATACACCGAATAAACCCTTTCCTCTCTAATTTACTTCTTGGTCATGATGTTTGTGCAGGAATACAAACCCTGACTAAGACAGTACAATGCACTAATGAAAGTAAGTATACTGAAAAACAATACTTTTGTAGCATAGCTAACACATTCTAGTTACTATCCTACAACAATAAAAATCATATTATATAGCTTTGCTTTTGTAAAATGAATCACCTTGTCTTAGTTTGGATTTTATTGCAGTGAAGACACTCTGTGACCATGGAAACACTTATAAAAGAAAATTTTAATTGGGCTGGTTTGAGTAATTTAGTCCATTATCATCACAGTGAGAAGCATGGCACCAAGCAGGCATATGGTCCTAGAAAAGGAGCAGAGAGTTTACCATCTTAATACACAGGTAAGAAGAATGATACTGTGTTATACTGACCAGACTTAAGCATATACCAGTTCACACTTACTGGCACAAGGCCCATCTGCCAGTCATTGAAAAATAGGAGTCTATATTGGCCATTCCTATTCAAACCACGACATATCTAATTATAGATATTTAGGATACTTGTAAGGATTCTGGTACTCTGAAATCAAGAACATAGGGATAACATTAATATTGAGGATAACTTAGTTTTGATGATGATTTTGAAAAATAATCTCAAATTAAGCCTATAATTATGTGGTTCTGAACGAAGCTTACATGAATGAAGAAGGTAGTTTAAAAACTAAGAACACTAAGCCTAATCTTAACCTTAATTCTCTAACCCTAACCCTAACCATTACTTGAATTATGGTGAAGAAAATATAATATGGACATTTTTAGTTTCAGATTTTAGCAAATATAAACAAGTCATTCTATTATGCAAATGTAAATATACATTTTCCACTTCGTACTAAAACAAAATAAAAAACAAAAGTAAATCAGCAAATGAAAACAGTAACTAAAAATATTCACAATATCCATAAATAATGGAAAAGTTATCAAACTTATCACAAAAGTTATCAGTGAAAAACAAACATATTTTTAAATCTCTAGATTTATAAAATATATTTGAAAAGCTGTAGGGTATGAACATAGGTTATCCAGCATGCTAGGAAAGCTATATACCAAAGCCATTCAAAACTTCTATTGAGTACAGATTCTGAAATCTAATAAAAATCTAAATGACAGGAAAATTTCATATTGTGCACATAATTTTATAATGCAAAAATTCAATACTTTGTTGAATGTTTCACAAAGACCTTTTATTTTATTTCTACCTAAAGGAAGATATAAGTTCTACATTGTCAAATGCCTAAGGATACTTAAATTTTACACTGCCTGTGTAACTTTTGTCATTTTTTGGTAATATATAGAGTTTGAAGACAACTTTAACATTTTATAAAATAAAATACCATAGCATATGAAAGTATATGACTAATTCTAATAATCTCCCAACTGCTTCAATGTATAAATTATGTTCATAAATATTTAAAGTATTAAATACACTATTTCTTGTTTCTTGCTAGAAATTTGACAACTGAAACAGCACTAGGAAAATTACCTGGTAAGAAGCATGTAATTGACAACTTCAGTTTGTAGAATTCAATTATTCTGTTCCCTGTCAATAAATTGTATGTATTTCCTTTGATTATACGACTTAAAAATGAGATCTTACATTGAGCTACCCATGAGGTAACATACACTAGCTGGTATGAGGTCCCTGACTCATATACAGCAGACAACTGCCTCAATGAGAGAAGATGCACCTACCCCTCAGAGACTTGAGACCCTAGAGAATGAGGAATCTGGTGTGTGTGTGTGTGTGTGTGTGTGTGTGTGTGTGTGTAGTCATCCTTTTGGAGAAGTGGGAAGAGGACTGGTCTATAAAAAAATTAAAATAATTTTGAAAATGAGGTCGTAGCTTTTCAGATGCAATATGAAAATACTAATATCATTAGCCATTCTTTTTAATGTTTGTATTGATATAGATATGGATATGGATATGGATATGGATATGGGTATGGGTATGGGTATGGGTATGGATATGGATATGGATATTGATATAGATATATACATATACATATATATAGTATTTATTTTATGAAATCTATTTTAATATAATCAATGAAGAAATCACACATAGAAACATTACTGGTTTACTAAATTATTCTCATGCATTTTGTTATCCTGAGATTGATAAATGTTGAACTTCTCTAAATCATAATCTATATCTCTTCTATATATGATAGAGATGTAGGGATATTTACTAATTATTAATTTTAAAGCCCTCAACCACTTGGCTATACAACATAGCTTTTTCTGTCATGGGATTTCTTAAACTTTTTTCAAAAATTATAGTTTTTATTTTATTTTCTAATATTTTGCTGTGATACTGATCCATCTTCCAAACCAAAGCCTCCTTCTTCTGAATATAACTTAATCAGAACATTACACACATAGCCAAGCAGAAGCAAAACCATGCAAGGCTTCCTTATTATTCTTTCTTTTATTTTTACAAACAAACCATCAGCAAGTTCTGCTGTGAAAATATATCCCAGATCTTTATACTTAACATCATTATTTACTTTATTTAACAATTGCCTGTCACGAGGAGCAACATAATGGGTGAATAGGATTCTCTGATTAAAGTCTCCCTATAGACATAGGTAGAACAAGTTCATGCAACAAACTTTATTCACAACAGTTAAAGAGGTCAGGTGAGAAAATGTAGTATGTATTTATAAGTATAAAATATGTAAAATCAAAAAGTGTTGAATTTGAAACAGGCAGATTAAAAAAAAAAATGCCCATAAATCTCCTACGTCTACTTCAAAGAACAAAACCCAGAGAAAGACATGATGTCCTCAATGAAGAAAAATAAATTAAGTTTTTATGTTGGGTTTGAAATCCACTACTGGATATTTGTCTCATGCAAAGAGAATGAATGTCATAGAAAGCATCTGCTAATTGGTCAAACCATACAGATTTATCTGCTGGAAACACATTAGATCATGAGGAAGATGACTGTGATCCTCTAATCTCGAGTGGCAGAGTAAAGCAGAGTACTATATCTTTTAGGTTACAACACACAGGGTTTTGTCTTGAGGCCCAGAAATGAGCTTATCTAAGACCAATAGTCTGGTAAAAATAAAAAAGTCCATACTCAACAACAACAGAGAGAGCTTCTAGCGTTAATCTACTATCATTTATAGAGTTGCACATTTGCAGATCCTTGAATGTTCCATCCAGTATGATGATGATTAGATCTGCAGTATTATATAGATGAAAAGATTCTACAGGATTTAAAAAGACACTAGGAGAAGACTGGCTCATAGGCAAATAGGAAAAGAGTCTTAAAGACCACACCCACAGTGACACAACTATTTTGACAAGGCCACACCTCCTAATGGTACCATGTACTGAGTCACACATATCCATCACACTCCACTCCCTGGTTCCCATAGGCTTGTTCAAAGATATGAGTCTAAGGGGGCCATACCTAGCCCCCTTATAATAAAAAATAATAAAAAATACAGTAAGTCCAACTTCTAAGTATATCTAAATGTGATGGTTTGTATATACAGATTGGCAAATAGGAATGAGAGTAATGAAAGAAGACAGGGAAAAATGTGAAAATGAACAAAGAATAATGAAATGAAAAGTTTGTATATATATATATATATATATATATATATATATATATATATATATATATATATATATATATTGTTTTGTTAAGAAATCAATGATATTATCTCTTCCCAAGATGTTTGTGTCCAACAAGAATGGAAGATAGCATCTTTTATTATTTAGTAATTCTCTATAATCTCATTTTTCTATATAATATGTACAAAGTAAAAATTTAAGATAATTCACCTTTCTTTTGCTTTGCTTCCCAAATGATTTATAGAGTGGTTTGGAACCAAAGTGTATTAACTATAATGTAATAACACAAAGTTCATTTTAGCGTTATTCATAAGTACAATTTTTCAGGCTATGGGAAACACTACTCTCATATCTATATCTATATCTATCTATCTATCTATCTATCTATCTATACATATATATATATATATATCCATATACACATATACAAACATTCAATATGCCTACTGACTCACAGTGTATGTTTAACACCTCAAATTTTAAGAGTTGGAAGCTTGAACCTCAGTGTGATAGTGGTGAACTTGTTTTATGTCTCCATTTCTAGCATTTTGAGACATTTTTGCCATGGAGCCCTGAATCTCTATAGTTATGAACCTCCTGCCTCCATCTTCTGAGTTCTAGATGACAACTATGCACCATTATGCTTGACAGTGGTGGGAATCTGAAAAGATTTACTTCTTAGCCAGAAAAATAATTAGGAACCTGAGATATGAACATGCCAAGTTATTTACATTTATCCTGTTGACTGAATTATCTCTTGACAGACTAGATTTTACTTCACAAACAAGAGCAGTCCACTTTCCATTTTTGGCTTTCTCTATGATCTATCTGCTTCATATACTGTCTTACTATGAGATTCATCCATGTTGTCCCAGCCAAAGGAGGCATCACCAAAGGTCAGAAAAGGCTGGCTCATAGACATTTATCCTTCAAATCAGTAAACTAAAGTAACTTCTTTGTTTCTATGGTGTACAAAGTAGGAGACAATGAAGGCGCATCCTGGTAACCTACCTAGCACACTGCACATTTAAACAAGAAGCATGTCACTCCATGATCCTGAATATTCATACAATCAGAACACTAAATTCTGAATCAGTGTGAGTGGCAGATATCTGGCTTGCAGACATGTCTGCATTCTCCACATCACCTTTTATGTGGTTCATAACCTGGTGGTCTGAGTGCTCACTGTTCAATGGGAGGTAAGGTACTAACCAATCATAGTCGACATGCTTCCACTACATAAGTGCTTGCTCACATGCAATAAAAAAAGGTCTTCCCTGAAACTGATTCCAGAGAGATTCATCGCTGTTCCTTTTATCAACCCACTGGTACCACAGTCTTGTTGGGGTCTGTAAGGAGAGCAATCCTGGACCTCAGATGTTTTGTTTTATCAACAAAAAGTGGCTCAAAACATTATTCAGTTACTTTTCATATATTTTTCAACCTTAGTAGCTTCAGAATTAATAAGAAATACCACTGTGGGAGCTAAGGTAAATAATGATAGTGTACAATCCCTCCATACTTTAGTAATTTCTGACCCTCAGAACATATTCACAAAGCATCTCTTTGTTTTTTATCAACAAGGTAAATGTTTGCAATGTGTTTCATTTTGACAACATACATTCTATTTTGCCAATACCCCTCTTTAAGTTTCCTGTATTGTCTATGATAATGTTCACTCTTTTATGCCTACATCTGTGAGGTTTAATGAAGGCAAAATTGCATACCCACCAGCACAATGTCATCTCGTACAACATAATGATTCTATCATTCCCCAAATGTGCTTGAACAATTTCATTCCCAAATTAGCCTTGTCTAGCCTCATCCTTGTAAATCACCTTTTTTTGCCATTCTTGTTGAAAGTCATTAACCTATGTTCTGCTACTGTAACTTTACATTTCATATATTATATTAATTAAATTACATAATGCATAGAGTTTTGAATCTATCTCTTCTTACTAATTAAATATATTTGAGGTTTCACCTGTTCATGATATGCAATAGCAGATTTCCTTTATTATTAATCATAACAAACATTGTTTATATATAACATACATTTTTATCTATTTACCTATGGATGAACAATGGCAATCTTCCAGATTTTTAGTATTTACAGCCTGCTGTAATAAATTCACATAGCTTTGCAAGAGCAAAACATTTGTAGTACACAGGAAAAACATATGGAAGGAGCCACAATGGGTTAATGTCCTATATAAGAAGAGAGGATGAGTTTGGAGCCACACCACCTATTTAAATCTTGAGACATTCTGTAAGTATAGTGATGGAGAGATGTTTATTCTGTAGGCATATTGGCTGGGCTGTCTTTGTCTTAGGGATTCTATAGGTGCAAAGAGAAACCGTGGTCAGAGCAACTCTTTATTATTATCATCATCATCATCATCATCATCATCATTTACATTCCAGACATTGATCCCATCTAAGTCCCCCCTCCTGAAGTTCCTCATCCCATTCTTCCTCCCCCTTGCCTCTGAGAGGGTCCTCCCCTCAGCAAGCTTCCCCATTCCCCAGAGCCTCAAGTCTCTCCAGGACTAAGCTCACCTTTTTGCACTGAAGCCAGACCAGGCAGTCCTTTGCTATATATGTGCCTGGGGCTTTGGAAAAGCCCCTATATGTTGTCTGGTTGGTAGCTACGTCTCTGGGTTCCAGGTTAGTTGACACATCTCGTCTTCCTATGGAGTGGCTATCCCCTTCACCTTCTTCAATCCTTCCCCTAATTTAACCACAGGGTTCCCTAGTCTCTGTTCACAGTTTGGATATAAGTATCTACATTTGTTTCAGTCAGCTGTTGGTAGGGCCTCTTAAAGGACAGCAATTCTAGGCTCCTGTCTATAAGTACATCATAGCAAGAATAATAGTGACAGGCCTTGGTATCACCCCATGAGATAGATGCCAAGGTGGACCAGTCATTGACTGCTTCATCTTCAGACTCTTCTCCATTTTTGTCTGTGCAGTTCCTTTAGACAGGAATCATTCTGTGTCTGAAATTTTGACTTGATTAGTATTTTTAGAACACTAAAAATCTGAAAGATTGGCATTTTTCATCCATAGGTAAATAGATTAAATGTATGGTATATATAAACAATGCTGTTATGATTAATAATAAAGGAAATATGCTATTGCATATCATGAATGGGTTGGTAACCTTGTGCCTCTTTTTGTGGCCCCGTCTATCTACTGGAGTTGGACTCTTCAAGTTCCCTCATCTCAATGTTGGACATTTTGGCTAAAGTCACCTCTTTTGAGTACTGAGATTCTCTCACCTTTCGTGTCTCTGGGACTTGTAGAGGGTCCTGCTGCTTCCCCCCCCCCCATACCTCAAGACTGAATATTTCCATTCATTCCCTTGGCCCTCTGGGATTCTCTCCTGTCCTCTCATACCTGGTCCTATTCTCCTTTCTCGACTTCTCCTCTCCCACCCAGATTCTTCTCTTTCTTTGCCTCCTGTGATTATTTCTTCCCTGTTCTATGTGGGACTGAATCATACACACTTGGGCCTTTCTGCTTACTAAACTCTTACAGTCTGTGTAGGTATTTTATACTTTTTGGCTACTATCCATTTATTAGTAATCATATACCATTGGTGTCCTTTTAGGTCTGGGTTATCTCACTCAGTTTGATATTTTCTAGTTTCATCAATTTGCCTGCAAATTTCATGATATCCTCATTCTTAATCACTGAATAATATTCCATTGTTTAAATGAACAACATTTTCTGTATTTATTATTTGTTTGAGAGACAACTGGTTTGTATTCTAGCTATTACAAACAAGGCTGCTATCGATATAGTGGAGCACATGTCCTTGTGGCATGGTGGGGCATCTTTTGGGCACATACCCCAAAGTGGTATAGCTGGATCTTCAGGTAGAACAATTTCCTATTTTCTGAGGAACTGCCAGATTGATTTCCAGAGTGGTTTCACCAGTTTGCAATCTCACCAGTAATAGAGGAGTGTTCTTTCTTCACATCCTTGCCAGCATGTGCAGAAGCCTTTGATCTAGCTATTTCGATTGGTGTAAGGTGGAATCTTGGAGACTTTTTGATTTGCAATTACCTGATGAATAAGGATTTTGAGCATTTTTTTATGTGTTTCTTGGACATTCAAGCTTCATTTATTGTGATTTATTTTTGGATATTAGCCCTCTATTGGATGTGGGGTTAGGGAAGATTATTTCCCAATTTGTAAATTGCTGATTTTCCCTATTCATGGAATTTTTTGCTTTATAGAAGCTTTTCAGTTTCATGAGGTCCATTGGAGTTCTGTTGAAATTTCCCCCTGTGAAAATGAGTTCAAGGCTCTTTCCCACTGTCTCTTCTATTAGATTCAGTGTATCTGATTTTATGTTGAGGTCCTTGATCCACTTGGATTTGAACTTTGTGGAAGTTGAAGAATATGGATCTATTTTCATTCTTCTACATACAGACTGAGAAAAAATTAGAGAAACATCATCCTTCACAATAGTTACAAATAGTATAGAATATTTTTGTATAATTCTATCCAAGCAAATGAAAGATTTGAATGACAAGAACTTCAAATCCCTGAAGAAAGAAACCAAAGAAGACTTAAGAATATGGAAAGATATCCCATGCTCATGGATTGGTAGGATTAACATAGTTAAAATGGCTATCTTACCAAAACCAACCTTTAGATTCAATGCAATCCCCATCAAAATTCCAACACAATCCTTCACAGACAAGGAAAGGGCAATTCTCCACTTCATATGGAAAAATAAAAAAATCCAGGATAATCAAAACCTTTTTCAACAATAAAAGATCTTCTGGAGGAGTCACCATCCCTGACCTTTAGCTGAAATGCAAACCAGGAATGATAAAGATCACATGGTATTGGTACAGACAAGCCAATCAATGGAAAATTGACATACCTATAGACACTTGATATTTGACAAGAAGCCAAAAACATACAGGGAACAAAAAAAAAGTATCTCCACAGCAACACCTATAAGGAAAATCATTTATTGAAGCTGGCTTTCAGTTAAGAAGCTTAGTACAAGTATTCAGCAAAACCAGAACGGGGAAGTGGGAGGGGGGTGGGTGGGAGGACAGGGGGAGAGAAGGGGGCTTATGGGACTTTCAGGGAGTGGGGGGGGCTAGAAAAGGGAAAATCATTTGAAATGTAAATAAAAAATATATCGAATAAAAAAATGTTAAAAAAAAAGTAAAAAAAAAAAAAAAAAAAAAAGAAGCTTAGTACAGAACTCGAAAAGGTCAACAAGCTGAAGTGCCCAGGTGAGGACACTTCAGTCCCACTTGGGAGAGAGAAATAAGAAATCACAAGTGGGGAGGGAGGGAGGGACCAGGGAGTTCAAGTGGACAGGGGGAAGGGAGTTGGGCAGAAAGGGGAACTTGAACTAGTATTGGGTGAAGGAAAAGGACTAAAGCCCTGAAGAGCAGTAGAAAGAATGGAAACAGGCAACCTCCCAAGAAGAGGAGGTTGGGGGGACCCACCAGAATGCACCAGAGTCCTGGGAAGTAAGAGACTCAAAGGGAGGGATCTTACATGAAATGACTGACAGTAGAAAGAGGGAACTTACAGAGCCCACCTCCAGCAGGAAGACAGGGCATCAAATTGAGGGAGAGGGTGGCCATTCCACAGCCACAACTCTGATCCATAAGTCTTCCTCTCTGAAAGAATTACAGATATGAGAGGAGCCTGAGGAAAAGAAGATCCAGTGACAGACCTAAAGTGGGATCTAGCTTAATGGATGGCCCTAAGACCTGACATTATTACTGAGTCTATGGAGCACTCACAAAAAGGGACCTATTGTGACTGCCCTCTGAAAGACTCAAGAAGCAGTTGAAAGAATCAGATGTAGATATTTTCACCCAAGCAATGGACAGAAGCTGCTGACACTTGTGGATGAATTAGGGGAAAGCTAGAAGAAGCTGAGGAGGAGGGTGACCCAGTAAGAGGACCAGCAATCTCAATTAACCTGGACCACAGAGATCTCTCAGACTCTGGATCACCAACCAGGCAGCATGCACAAGCTGATATGAGACCCTCAACAAATATACAGCAGAGGACTGCAATGTCTGGGTTCAGTCAGAGAAGATGTACCTAACCCTCAAGAGACTGGAGGCCCCAGACAGTTTGGAGATCTTCTGAGGTGGGGGTGGGGGTGAGATATCCTTGTGGAGACAGGGGTTCAGGAGGAGGTATGGGATGTGAAACAGTCTGAGGGTGGATAGGAGGTGTTGGAGAGAATAAAATATGGCTGTATTTCCCCAGAACCTGTAGGTATTATCACTAATTACACTGGGTACTAAAAGTGATGATTTATTCCTATCTTAAAAATATAAAATAAACATTTAATTTTCATTATAAAGCACAATATTAATTATAGCTATTTTGGTTTTTTTCTATGTTTGTTTTAATATAAGCTATTATCAAGTAAAGAATGTTTTTATTCATGTTCCAGATCTGCTAAATCAAAGATTTTCTTCAATGGTCAGTCTGGTATTATTTATTAGTTTAGTTCTCAAATCTTGTGTCAAGCTTCTATGCTTAGAATGAACTCTGTTTAGCTATTTTGTGAAACAAATTAAAAGTGTTACTAATAGATTTAATTTTCTAATGATTTGTTGAAGTTATTTGTTTTTAATTTTATGATATTAGAATGTTTCTGTCTTTTACTCTTAGATTTTTTTTATACCAGATTAATATGGTTTCATAAAATGTATTGAAACAGATATCATATTCTTATTTATTCTGGAAGAAATTCTGGCAAGTTAGATGTCATTCATGCCTTTTTTTTGGAAAAATACTTTAGTGAAAAAAATGCTAAGAAACTAGCTTTGTATGGAATAGGAAATAAGTTTAGTTTACTTAATGATAATATAAATAATCATTTCATCATTTTAACTTTTTTTGCGTTTTGTTTTTCTAGTATTGGAAGAGCTTCTTTATTTCTTCTAAGTGGTTTATAATACAAATTATTTTGTAGTTCTTAGCATTTTTATTTTTTATTGTTCTTTCATTTTTAAGCACATATTTCAAGATAATATTTTTAAGACCTGTGGATAGAGTTCTGGATTGCTTAATAAAATTTTAGCTATGGAAACTGGAAGATCTGTATTGGATCCCACATAAAAATCACAGGCAGTTATACTAGTCAAAAGGCATGTAGTGTTTGTCAGTTTCTCAGTCAAATCTGAGGGGGAAAAGTTCGTGACTAGGCAGGAAGGAAAGCAATTTGATGAGTATCTTTGGAATTCCTTTTCTGCAGCCTAGTCTCTCTTAGTTTTGCCCTCAAATACCTACAACTAAATCAGTTTTGATCTTCAACTCTACTCTGTCAGTCACCTCCTGCTTTCTTATACCTCCAGTCATGTTGTTTAAGGTTTGGATAAGTAGAATCTGATGTTTACCTCTGTATCTTCTTCTTCTCTAAGACGAAGATGATAATGATTATTATGGTGGTTATTATATTATTATTATTATTATTATTATTATTATTATTATTATTAACTTTTAGACACAGTTTCCGTGTTTAGCCCTGGCTGTCCTGGAACATGCTATGTAGACTAGTCAGGTCTCAAATTCAAAAATCTGTCTGAGTTTCCCTCTCAAGGGGTGAAATTAAAGTTGTATTGTACCAATCTAGGCCTATTCTAAAGATTTTTAACACAGTCCCACCTCCTGTGAAATATCTTAAAAGAGACTTTGTATTTAATTTTCAACATTTAACTTTGTTTGCTATATTTACCTGTTCCGTCATGAATCAAAAGGTCCATAGAAAAACTGTTAAGAAAAAAATACAGATAAATTATGACTAATTGATGTATAGCTCAATGAAATATATAATTATGCCTTTTAAAAAATAAACACATTTTATCTATATTCCTGGTTAAAATTACTCAAAAAAAAAAACTAGAAATGGGTTTTACATAATTGGCATCGGCTATTATATTTAAAGTAAAAGACTCCAAGAAAAGACAGAAAGCATTGTAAATATTCTTAAAATAAAATTTATTTACCATTTCAATAAAATGAATACAATAAAAGACAACAAAAAATAATGGTGAATATTATTTCATCACAGGATTTTCAAAAAAGGCAAATATTCAAAATAAAATATTTATGAAAAATTTATATTTTAAATAAAATCTTACTTGTCTTGAAGAAATAGCTTAAACACTTATTCATCAAATTTAAAAAATATATACACAAAAGATTATTCCAAATTATTTTTTAAAAATTTAATATTCTGGAATGTTAACAAAACAAGTACCTCAGTAAAAATAATTTTAGCAAAAATTATTAGGAGGCATATGTTATAAATATGCTAACATATAGGAGGTATATATTATAAACATGGTATTTAAACATCTACTAATGCATAACTACCAAGCAGACTATTTGAAATGCTATTTAATAGTCAGTGGTTTAAATGGTGAGTTAACCATATGCTAGTACAAGCATGAAACTACATGACTCTCCAGGACTGAAACTCACCACTATTTTATCACTGGAATAATACTTTAAATTCACAACATATAAACATCAAGAATAGCTAATTACAAGCCAAGAAATAATTAGATGTGAAACCTCAGAGGGTTCAATGATAGATACAGTTCTAGATGTTTCCCTTCACTCACAGAACAAAATAGCCTGCAGTCAATCTAACAATTTTATGTTCCTAATACTGATACAATAATATCACCGTTAATATACTCCCTGAGAAAATTCAGCCAAAATGCACATATTTTTATAACATCTATCCTTTCTAGTCTGTGATAGGAAGAAGTAAATACAAAATTAAAATTTGAAAGAATCTATTAGCATCAGAAATGAAGGCTTTTGCTCACATTTATGTATTTTTGTTGCAAATATTGTACTGTTGTGAGTAAATAAAATAACATTTTAGTACAATATTCTAACATTTTAATACATTTTTTCTGACATGGAAACATGGTAAGCGGGTCATCCATTAGGAATGATTCCTTTCCTTTCTTCAGAGGCTTGAAGTTCTTGTCATACAGCTATTTCACTTGCTTGGTTAGAGTCATACCAAGGTATTTTATATTATTTGTGACTATTGTGAAGAGTGTCGTTTCCCTAATTTCTTTCTCAGCCTGTTCATCTTTTAAGTAGAGGAATGTCACTGATTTGTTTGAGTTAATTTTATATCCAGACATTTTGCTGAAGTTGTTTATCACTTCAGGAGTTCTCTGGTGGAATTTTTGTGGTCACTTAAGTATACTATCATATGATCAGCAAATAGTGATAGCTTGACTTCTTCCTTTCCAATTTGTATACATTTGACCTCCTTTTGTTGTCTAATTGTTCTGGCTAAAAGTTTGAGTACTATATCGAACAGGTAGGGAGAGAATGGACAGCCTTGTCCAGTCCCTGATTTTAGTGGGATTACTTCAAGTTTCTCTCCATTTAGTTTGAGGAAGGCTAATGATTTGCTGTATATTGCTTTTACTATGTTTAGGTATGGGTCTTGAATTCCTGATCTTTACCATGGAGGGGTGTTGAATTTTGTCAAACACTTTCTCAGTAACTAATGAGATGATCATGTGTTTTTTTTTTCCTTTGAGTTTGTTTATATAGTGGATTACTTTGATATAATTCCATATATTGAACCATCCCTGCATCTCTGGGATGAAGCTTACTCGATCATGGTGGATGGTCATTTTGATGTGTTCTTGGCCTTGATTTTTGACAGCTTTATTGAATATTTTTGCATCATTGATATTTATAGGGAAATTCTCTTTCTTTGTTGGGTCTTTGTGTGGTTTAGGTATACGCGTAATTATGGATTTATAGAACAAATTGGGTAGTATTTCTTCTGTTTCTAACTTGTGTAATACTTTGAAGAGTATTGGTATTAGGTCTTCGTTGATAGAGGATTCTGATAGAATTCTGCACTAAAAACATTGGGGTTATGGGCTTTTTGGGGGGGGTTAGGAGACTATTAATGACTGCATCTATTTCTTTATGGGTTATGCGACTGTTTAGATGGTTTCTCTGATCCTGATTTAACTTTGGCACTTGATTACTGTCTAGAAAATTGCTTGTTTCATTCAGATTTTCCAGTTTTGTTGAATATAGGCTTTCATTCCTTTGTGTTGTTGTTGTTTTCCATCTGTTTCTTGTTTAATTAAGACCTGAGTTAGGTTCCCAGTATCTCTGTTCAGTGGTTCACAACTCCATGTAACTCCACCTTTAGAGAATTTGATTTCTCTGTAGACATAGTATTCCTATACACAGATATTACTGATATGCAGACATTACTTTTTATAAAACTAAATGACTATTTAAGAAACAATTTTGTGTCTCCTGCCACTTTGGTTACCATTTAACAGAACTGCATAACGTATTTTTCTGTTTTTTCATTGATATCTTGAAACAAAAATTCAGAGTAGAGTAGCTGTGAACTAACTCTGAAAAATAAAAGTTTTGCCCTTCCCAGAGATTAAGCAGGGGGAGTGAGGCCTTGGTATTGGTTTCTTCTTGTTCCCATAAGCACTAGCATCATGGAATTTCAGCACCAACCTGGAGGCAAAACTGGGAGTGGGAGCATAGTTTCTCCCCCCCAACCCCCGCCCCTTTGAGAACAACCAGGAACCAGAGAGAGTGCTCCTGGGGCAAGTGGCCCTGGAAACCATCAACATCAACAAGGACCCTTATCTTATGAAGAACCAGGCAAACTGCCTGACTCTGGACCTGGCCCGTACCCACGGGAAGGAACATCAAACTAACTCAGCCTGGTGAGCAGCCAAGGAGACCAAAGAAGCCTCTGCCCAGCCTGCACCAGAGAAGGTCAAGGTAGAGGTGAAGAAGTTTGTGAAGATTGGCTGGCTTTGCTACAAAGTAACCAAGCAGAAGGACACAGAGATGGGCCAACGGAGCCTGCTGTTCCAGATTGAGCTCCGGAGATGGCAGAGGGTATCATGCCACGCCACTGCTTCACGTCTGCCAATGAGCAGAGGATGAGCTCCAGTACATGCTCATGGCTGCTGAGCCCTGAGACCATTGCCTTCGAGGTGCCAAACCAGGAGATTGACAAGGCTGAGGGCAAATTTTGGACCCACTGGAAAAGAGATACCAAGCAGTTTTTAATTCAGTTCCACCTTAAAATGAGAAGGCTGCTCCCAGCTTCCCAGCAGGACCCTCAGGTGTCAAGAGGCCCCACCCCTGACTTATGAATAGACTGCCATTTTGCCTACCACTCCTTGATGCCTTGTCCCCACCTCCGCCTGATGGCTTGTCTCTCTCTCCTATGCCCTTCACTGGGCCTGCTCCCTCTGGGCCCCCTAGACCTCCCAGATGCTACCACCAGCTCCTGGGGTGCATCCCCAGTACCAGTAGTACCCATGGGCATCTGGGGTCCATCCCCCAGCCCCTGGAGGGTACCCACCAGCTCCAGCTGTGCACCCTCTAGCTCCAGAGGTCCACAGGGCAACTCCAAGGGTCGATCTGCCAACTCCAGGGGTCCACCCTACTCCATCAGCTGTAGTCCATTCTCAGGCTCCAGGTGTGTACCCACCTGCTCTTGTAGTGTACCCCCAAGGCCCTGGCATACACTCCCCCACCGCCTGGGATGCACCCTCAAGCACCAGGGGTACACCTGCTTCCTCCTGTAGGTCACCCTGATATCTAGGGAATTCACACTTAGCGTCCAGGGGTTCACCCCTCAAATCCTGGAGTGTACCCTGCTCCTATGGCACTGATGCTAAGGCTCCTACTCCCTTCAGCTGGCCTTAGAAATATGCTTCCCCTCCTCCAGGCAACTGAGTAGTACCCCACCAGCCCCTGTTGTCTGTGTGGTCTTTTTCCATGGCCAGTCTTTGGAAGGTTTTCTATTTTGTCCTGTTCTGAGCCTATTAAACAGCCTCCCCCATGTCAAAAAACAGTTTCTTTATTGTTAGATCATATTATTTAACAAATATATACATACCTGTATGTTTGCATTTACTATCACTGGAAATTTTGTATTCAGTGCAGAGAAATCTAGAGGGAAAGAATAAAAAACTTTAAAAAGTGAATGCAAGATTCAAGTTCAGGTCTTTATTCAAATAAAGTACATTAACTACAAATCCTGCCATAGTTAAAGGTCTCAGTGCATGTCACAACAATGTTCTGTGATGTTTGTACCAAATGAGAATATCAAGCTAGGAAAAGTGACCTAACATAAGCGTAGCATTTGATCCAGAATTCCCATGGTCCAATCAAGGACCTGTGCAATGATCCTCTCGTCACTAGGCATATAATAATAATGATGACACCTTTTCCCTTACATACTCCCCTAAGCACTAGAACCATGTGAGAGGAAAGCAGAAAAAGTTTAGATTCATCAACGGTTGGTCAAAAAGTATGGACACAATTTCTCCACATGTCTATACTATTTATAAAACATCCACAAATTCTTCAGCTACCTACAAAGTGCTATCAGAAAATGAACATAAATATTCTTAATTTAAATTCCTATAATTAAAAGAAAGAAAAAGGTACATGTATAAATTCAAGAGTTTATATAAAACATTATTAAGTAACATTATTACAAGTATATGAATCTTAACATTGAATTATCAAAAAATAAAATAATGAATAATATGAAAAAATATTTTCATATGGAAAACAAAAAACCCAGGATAGCAAAAACAATTCTTAACAATAAAAGAACTTCTGGGGAAATTACCATTCCTGACCTCAAGTTGTACTACAGAGCCATAGTGATAAAAAAATACATGGTATTAGTACAGAGACAGACAGATTGAGCAATGGAATAAAATTGAACACCCAGAAATAAAACCATACTCTTATGGACACTTGATCTTTGATGAAGGAGACAAAAATATACATGGAAAAAAGAACACATCTTCAATAAATGGTGCTATTCTAACTAGTAGTATGTATTTAGAGAAATGAAACTATACCCATATTTGTCATCTTACACAAGTTCAAGTCCTAGTGGATCAAGAATCTCAACATAAAACTAGATACACTGAATCTAATAGAAGAGAAAGTCAGAAACAGACTCAAACTCATGTGCATGGAGGTGGGGGCCCTAAACAGAATTCCAATGGCTCAAGCTCTAAGATCAAGAATTGATAAATGGTACCTCATGAAACTAAAATCTTACATAAGCAAAGGACATAGTCAATAAGACAATTGGCAATCTAGTGATTGAGAAAAAAATTCTACATTAACCCCACAACTGATAGAGGGCCAATATCCAAAACATATAAAGAACTCAAGAAGGTAACCTCCAAAAAGCCAAACAACACAATCAAAAAAATGGGGTATAGAACTGAACAGAGAATTCACAGCAGAAGAATATTAAATGGCCAAGAAGCACTTAAAGAAATGTTCAAAGCCCTTAGTGATCAGAGAAATGAAAATAAAAAGAGCATGATATTCCAATTTACACCAATCAAAATGGCTAAGATCAAAAACTCATGTGACAGTACATGTTGGCAAGATTGTGGAGAAAGAGGAACACTCCTCCATTGCTGGTGGGATTGCAAAATGGTATGATCACTCTGAAATTCCATGTGGACATTCCTTAGAAAATTGCAAATAGATCTACCTGAAGACCCAGCTATACTGCTTCTGCTCATATATCCAAAAGATATCCCATAATGATGCTAAGGTACTTGTTTCACTATGTTCATAGCAACCATATTTGTGATAGTCAGAAGCTGGAAACAACCAGGATTTCCCACAATGGAAGAATGGACACAGAAAATGTGTTTCATTTACACAATGGAACACTTCAGCTATTATAAACAAGGACGGAAAGGCCATCCAGAGACTGCCCCATCTGGGAATCCATCCCATAGTTACCAAACCCAGACACTATTGTGAATGCCAAGAAGTGCTAGCTCCCAGGAGCCTGATATATCAGTCTCCTGAGAGGCCCTGCCAGTGCCTGACAAATACAGAGGGGGACACTCTCAGCCAACTATTGACCTGAACACAGGGTCCCCAATGGAGGAGCTAGAGAAAAGACCCAAGGAGCTGAAGGGGTTTGCAGCCCCATAGGAGGAACAACAATATGAACCAACCAGTACCCCCAAAGCTACCAAGGACATAATCACCAACAAAAGAGTACACATGGAGGGATCCATGGCTCCAGCTGCATGTGTAGCAGAGGATGGCTCTGTCAGACATCAATGAGAGGAGAGGCCCTTGGTCCTGTGAAAGCTTGTTTTCCCAGTGTACTGGAATGCCAGGACAGGGAAGCAGGAGTGCGAGGGTTACTGAGCACGGGTTGGGGGGGATTGGATAGGGTGTTTTTGAAGGAGAAACAAGAGAAGGCAATAGCATTTGAAATGTAAATAAAGAAAATATCTAATATAAAAAATAAGTTAATAAAAGAGCTAGGAGACTTTATTGTCTTATGGTATTTGTTTTCATGGAAAACATAGCCAGGTGTGCCCTGCATTGATGTCTGGTTTTGATATAATTTAGTAACTAACTAGAAATGCGCACTCAAATGTCATATTCAGGTAGGCTGCAGGAGAATGAACCTGAATGAAGTATAGAGGGACTGAAAAAAATATACAGACTCAGAGACACATAGGAATATTGGGGTTGGGTGGTTTAGGATCTCAAATAGAAAAACCACAGTGTTCTGGAAGCTTAATATGCTTATTATATATAACTGAACAGACAGATGGGTTATTGCATATAGCTGATTCAGGAGGTAGTGTTATTACATACAGATAAACAAGAAAGAAATTTATAGAGGAATTTTAATCTACTTTTAATTTAATATACCTACAGCAATTTGGCTGTTGCAGCAAGGTATCACATATAAGACCTTCTAAGTTTGTATGATCTGGCCAGACTACACACAAATCTTTAATCTCAGGAGATAGAGGCAAGAGATTTCTGAGTTCAGGGCAGTCTGGTAAAAAGCATGTTTTTGTTTTAGGTAAAGAAAAGCTTAGGTCCAGGAATGGTAGTACATGCCCTTAATCTCAGCACACAAGAGGCTGCGGAGAGGCTAAGAGATAGTGCAAATGGTTGAGTTCATAGAAGTTCAGTTTCTGGCAATTCAGTTCATGGAGTTCAGAGGAAGTTTTACTTGGACAGTTTTACAGACAGGTTGCAGAGAAACTAATCTAGAAGATTAGAACAAATTGTCAGAGTTAGTTTGAGGTCAAACAGAGCAATCCTGTGAGAAACTGGGAAAAGCAAGATTGAATAAATCAGTTTGGAAGGAGTTTGGGCCAAACCAGCTGAGTTGAACCAGCCAGCAAGAGTTCAGAAGGAACTAGAAAAGGTGAGCTTATTTATCAGTAAGCCTCCAAGATGACAATTCAGTTGAATAAAAGTTGCTTTTACAGCAATGTTTATGATATGACAATTCAGTTGAATAAAAGTTGCTTTTACACCGAAATGGGCATGTTTAGCTGATCTGGATAGAAGCAGTTTCAGCAGAGGAGCAGTCCTCAGGCTATAAGTATAGAAAGGTAAAAGCTATTGTGGACATCTTCAGAACACATTATAAGCATTTGCAATCGGACCAAAAGGGAATGTTTTGACATTTCCCCAAGATTACCCCATGGAAACTGTTGACATTTTCTCATGAGTCTGTGCATTGGAGCCCTTGACATGGCTGGGCTCATGTCAATAGCACATCCTCAGTCAGTACTTCACTTACTCAGGGTTTCCTCTACTTACTCCAACCAACATCTTAAATCAAAATGTCCATTGTTCTCTAATGACCTGAGAAAAGTAACCACATGGGAAGATTTGAAAAAGGCTGTACTCATGTTTAAATAATGGCTATAAATTTCACAGCTTTTCCTAATTCATTTAAGGCTGGAAGTTTTATATTCAGTTAATTCTAGAATGACAGAGGAGGACTGCTAAATCCTAATACTAATAAGAAAAGGTTACCATAATACATTTTCATAAATTACCTTTGTGTTCCTTCAGGATAAAGATGTATAGGCTTGTTTTTGCAATGTACTACTAGTATGACACAGTTTTAGGATAAATTAATCTTTATTTTGAGACATTGACGTTATCTTAGAAATTCAATTTTCTTAGTATTTTATAGGTTTTAAGAAATATTGAATGTGTAAGTATACCACATTTTTCTGTACCACATTGTCCTCCATTGAGCGACATCTGGGTTCTTTCCAGCTTCTGGCTATTACAATAAGGCTGCTATGAACATAGTGGAGCATATGTCCTTATTGCATGGCAGGGAATCCTCTGGGTATATGCCCAGGAGAGGTATAACAGGGTCTTCCGGAAGTGTCATACCCAGTTTTCTGAGGAACTGCTAGGCTGATTTCCAGAGTGGTTGTACCAGCTTGCAATCCCACCAGCAGTGAAGGAGTGTTCCTCTTTCTTCACATCCTGGAGAACACCTGCTGTCTCCTGAGTTTTTAATCTTAGCCATTCTGACTGGTGTGAGGTGAAACCAGGGTTGTTTTGATTTGCATTTCCCTAATGATTAATGATATTGAGCATTTCTTAAGGTGCTTCTCAGCCATTCAAAATTCTTCAGATGAAAATTCTTTGTTTAGGTATCTACCCTATTTTTTAATAGGGTTATTAGGCTCTCTGGAGTCTACCTTCTTGAGTTCTTTGTATATATTGGATATTAGCTCTCTGTTGGATGTAGGTATATTTAATTGCTCAGCAATTAAAAACAATGATTTCATAAAATTTTTAGGCAAAGGGTTGGAACTGGAAAATATCATCCTAAATGAGGTAACCCAATCACAAAAGAATACACATGGAATGCAGTCACTGATAAATGGATATTAATTAACCCAGAAGCTCTGAATACTCAACACACAATTAACATATCAAATGATTCGAAAGAAGAAGGAAGGAGAGGGCCCTGGTCCTGGAAAGGCTTGATCCAGCATTGTAGGGGAGTACCAGGACAGAGAAATGGGATAAGGGTTATTGGGGAATGGGCAGAGGGAAGATGGCTTATGGGAAATATGGGGAGGGGGAAACTGAGAAAGGGGAAAGCATTCGGAGTGTAAAACAAAGAATATAGAAAGTAAAAATAAAAAATAAATAAAAAGAAGTATTGAATGCTTACTTTTTGCAGATGTTGAGTTTCTTTCACATTAGTTATCTTTTTATGTGATTACTATGCAAGTTTGATCTTCCATTCAAATTCCATAGGAATAAATAAGAGCACTTAGGTATAAATAAATAGTTTAAGAAAAAGAAATTTGGGACTGAAGAGTTGGCTCATTGGTTAAAAGCAATTCTCAGGGTTGTGAAAGACCCAGGTTTGGTTCCCAGCACCCACTGGGAATGCTGCACTTATTTAAGCACCAAGCACACAATATGGTACATAAGCACAGGCATGAAATAATAAAACTAAACCTTAAAAATTATTAATAAAACAAGAAATAGGGATATTATTTAACCTATTCATTGTTTCCTCTGATTTCTCCAACTTTATGTGATGGGATATGGTAGTTTCCTCTATTCAGCTGACATTTGCAGCAATTCTATTTTAGCTGTTTAACATTGTAAAATATAATAATATGTATAATAAACAAAGTTCTTTCAAGGATGTCTGAGATTAAAGATACTATTTCAATTACATGCGTAAAGCAAATGTTGTTTCTTCAGGTTTAGAGTTCCTTCTGTATTTCTCCCCACCAGTGAATCCCACAGCAGGATCTCTCTCCCTTGCTGAATCTGTGCTATTTACCTCTCATAGGAAGTAGGTCAGAAAACATCATGACTTTTTCCTTCCTGCCAGTCAGCACATTTAAAGTACTCATTTGGGGATCTATGACCAAGTATATAGTTATGAATATCAACTCTAAGCACTGGACTTAATGCATATGTGATTTCCTTCAGAAGTTAATAGGTCCACTGTGCTCAGCAATGTTAACTCCACAATAGGAAGGGTATCTAAAGGGGATTACAGGTGTGTTTGGAAACAGGAAATTGGTGTCAGCAACAAATTAGCCATATTGAAATTGTGTTCATTCATAAGTACTCCAGAGCATTTAGTCAGAATGTGATTATGCAAAATACACCTTATCATCAAAGGACACATTAAGGAAAGAATCTGAGCATAGTAGTTCTTAAAAACCGAATTGTGACTCTTTCAAAACATTTGCTTAGTATTCATGCATGCATATAATGTGTTTTGATCAAATTCAGCTCCATTTCCTTCCCCCAATTTCTCCTGATTCCCCACCTTTTTCTCTAAAGTTCAAATACTTTCTATTTCTTTTCTTTTCTTCTTTTCTTTTCTTTCTTTGATTTTCTGTATCCTTTCTCTCACTCTTTTTGTAATTTAATAACTATTGAATTCATTGGGTGATACCCTTATATAGACGAGTGTGGGGCCATCTGCTGGAGCATATTTAGCCTCTCAACACTCAGATCCCTGAAAAAAAATGACACTTTTGTCTTATGTAACCATGAACTGACAATAGCTCTATTAGATGGGATGGGATTTCAAGAGCTCTTCTACTCATGTTTGTATCTTGGTTCATTAAACTTCGTTCAGGTCTTGTGTATGCGCTCAAAGTCCCTGTGAGTTTATATGTGTAACTGGGCTGCCATGGTCTGTGTATACTGTTAAATTGCAGGCATCTAATCCCTTCACTATTACAGTCTTTCTAACCCCCATCTAATGTACTGATCCTTGAGACTTGAAAGTAGAAAATGAAATCTAAGTTTCTAATTTAAAACTGAGCACTCTCTCTCTGCATATTGATAAGCTTAGTTTCCCTGTATTAATCACCATCTAATTGGGGAAATGAAGACACTTCTTTTCTGAAGATTAAGACTTTGAAATAATCTGTGGCTATAAAGGTTTAACATTGGAATTGGTGCAGTTTAATACTATATTGAATCATAAAAACAACCCCAACAACAAGAACACCAATAGCAACAACAACACAAGGCAGTCTTGTCCCAAGGTTTTGATCCAGTTAATAAGACCTGACATGTGTTCCATTTTGTGAAGTGGGCTTCAAATTGGCTCAAAAAGTTTTTCACGCCCCCACAACCCCATGACATTTGTGCCATTACTGCAGTAGTGGTTTACAAGATAGTTGTTAATACAATGTTCTTACCTGGAAAAGTCTCTTAATTTCTTCCATTCTATGCCATAACATAGAAACTTTGAGTACAAGAAAAAAACACGTCAAGCTTCCAGATGAATACCAGATTGATTCCTCTCTATATGCTGCATTTCATGTTTGTAGTGCCAAAAACAAAACAACAAAACAAAACAAATCAACAACAAAAATCACAAGAACATATAATAATCAGGGTGGCAATTTTTAGAAGGGTGTACTTAGGAGCAACTCAAAATGAAGTAACTCATATCTGAGAGTGTATAGTTTATTTGGTAGCATTTGTTGCCTAGGGTAGACATTTTTCACCCCTTTACTGCAAAATTGTGATTGAACCTTTTAGGAAGCTTATCTAGTAGTAGATTTCCATATGGGATTTTTTCAGGAATATTTAATGCTGGTTTTTCTTCTCCATTCTCATTCCTTTACTCTTTACTTCCATTTCATATATATTTTAGCTTTCTCTGTTCAATTATTTAATTTTTCTTTCTATTGTGGTCTCCTTCAATTTAAATTATTCATGGACATTTACTAGATTATTGCCTTCTGTGAGTATTCTGATTTAAGTACACCTATTTAAAGATGCAAAGTTACCAACCACATGTGAAAGGAACCTATAGCATTTGTATTTCTGGGTTGGGATTATTGAACTCAGGACCACTTAATCCCATAGACATTCTAAATATTGAATCAATCAGATGACAGATCTTTAGTTTTCATTTTTCTTTTTTTTTAAATACAAAACCTATTTTTTCAAATAATATATTCTGATTATGGTGTTACTCTCTATTTCCCCTGCACTTCACACCCACATAAATGCACACCGCTTCTTTCTCTCTGTCATTAGAAAATAAATAGGCATCTAAAACAAAGAAACAAACAGGCACACAGACACATTTTTTTATGTAATTTCAGATAAATATTGTCTTCCCATTGTTGTGAGAAACCAAGGACAAATGCACCAAAAAATTCAGTCCACATAAACAGGACATCATTTCCTAAAGGGAACTCAAAACTCCCAACAGTAAAAAACTCTTTATTTTCACAGAAATATTTTCTTATGCACTTATGCATTTTATAAATTGCCAAATAAACAATCCCTACTTCAGCATCTTAGCATATAGGAGAGTAGAAAAATTGACTAATACCACTGCTATGTTCTAATTTACAATAGTTTCCAAAGTTCCCATTAAAAAATGCAATAAAATATGTCCTTCCAGGTACCCTTTCCATAAATATTTCTATTCTTTACAATTGCTTTTGCATGTCAGTAACAATATTTCTTATATTTGGCATAACTTACATAAATGAACAACAGGGAACTGTGAGACAAGATATTTTCCAGTGCCTTATTCTAAACAGATTATCATTCATAATGGGTTCATTGCAGTAATATCTGAAAATTTAGATATAATTGCCAGTTAACTGCATTTGTTCCCAAGATCTAGCCAGCATAATATGAGACATTATAGTTTTGGACCATAGAAGTGAACTTATCTGCCAGCCCCTTTCAATCAACTGTAGCTTTTTTTTTTTTAACAATTCCTTCTCAAGTGCCAGTTGAAATGCATATGCTACATCATCTCCATTAAATTCTCATCAGTACATGAGGTTGACATTGAAGCCAAGCATTTTTATCATTATAAGAATTTGAATTGGCTTGGAATTTTAATGCTTAAAATGCAGTGCAGATCTCAAAAGAATCACATTATAGCAAAGCAAGGTTTAGCAATTTTAATTTTGTCACCTAAGCCTAGGAATAATGAGAAAGTAGAGCATAAATGAGAATTTTGAAATAGCAGTGCTGTGGAAACAAAAGGTGATTACTATGAATTTTGCTTAGTACAAAATAATAATCTTGTAGATGGAGTGTATGACTGCACTAGGAATTACAAGGAACAAATCCATACTATTTTATATTGAAATTGAATACCAGAAGTACCTTAAACACTTTTTTATGAAATTTTATTGTTTAGCTATCACAATAGACCATTGAATTAAGACAAGTAATCAGTTATTTACAATATGATTCATAATAGTAGCAAAATTACAGTTATGAGGAAGCAACAAAGTAATTTTGTGGTTGGTCTTCATTACAACATGAGATGATAAAGGAAACCAGCATTAGAAAAGCTGGGACTGTTTAGTAAACTCACAGCAAACTTCCCAATTCACCACCTGACTGTTCAGACTACAATTTGATCCATCATCTTAGGCATTCAATTTACATTACTAGCACAAAAACATACTATTGCATGAATGGACATTCTTGGTATGATACAAATATCTACTCATCACATATAGGGTACAAATGACAGAACAAAGTAGGATTCCATCCACGTCTAGCTTATTAAACAAACGCATTTGTTGAACTTTAAAAACATGGGTGAAGTTATTTTTGGGAACATAACTGAAGCCAAAAGAACTTCACCACAGGGAATTCTCCCTCTATCATAACTTTCATACAGCTGCTTAGACAGATTACCCTTCTTTTGCCAACCTTTCACCTGCTATATACTCTATTAGCCCTAAGACCAATCAGCCCAAGTATAGCAGGGACAGACTTACATACGACTTTGAGTAACGTGTAGAAGGGAATGACTAAAATCTTTCCATATCCTATTACTTTATGAGCTAAAGTCACATAGCTAAGTTAAGGGTAATTTGTTGGTAGTCAAAATTTCTTCATTTTGTCAATTCAATCCATGTTGTACCAAAAATAAAATTCATCTGTCCTTCGAGTTGTAAGGTAATGTAAGAGACAATGTTGCCTACATATCCTCAGTCAAGGCTGGAAGAGGGGAAGGACTTTGGATAAGATTAAACCACACTGTCCATGGCTCTTTTAAAGTCTGTGGCCTAGATAGTTTATGGAGCAATAATAATCTCTGTGAGATTTTTTAAACTTTGCTATATGCTTTCTACAAAAAATAATCTTTCTTGGAAAGAACTATATTTTGGAAAACCGGGAAAGAATGATGTTTTCAAATTTTTATTGTATAGACTCACTCTAATGCTTATTACAAAGACGATCAAACACATTCCTCAGAATATGTGATGCTCTGAATCAAAGGTAGAGAATAAACAAGCTCCAGGAATCTATGTCTAAATTTTAATTCAAAAAAGTTCTTTCAGGATACACTGTAATTAAGTGTTAACCAGACACAATTAAAATACTATGTACAGGAGAATTAGTGGCAAATACCAAAACTAAAACCACAATAAGAATTTGAATTAATAAGGGACAAAATTTTTATAAAACATTAGCTAATTGTCTGCTTATATGAAATCTGAAGTCTCAAAGTCTTGGGAAATATTTTAATATAAATTATATCCTTATACCCATGATAATTATTTTAATAAGTTTTGTGCAGTGTGATTCTTAGAAACAACTTTATTAAAGAAAAACAAGTGAATTACTAGCCACATTTAAACTGATATTTCTTGGACTAATCTGATATAGAAGAACGAAGCCATTCACTTCAGGGTTACTGCAGATTAAAAAAAAATGAAGCACTCTTTAAGTAGTGTGAAATTCCTTTCAAGTTTTTCAATATTAATGACTGTAGCTATTTCTTTGAGACTAGTTTTCTTCGCTTTAGCCTACTATGTACGATACTTACTTCAGGACAGATTAGAAAGAAATGACAAGCAAAAGATCTCTAGGGTGAACTTTGCTATTTTATAGCATGCCATTTTATTGTATTGCACAAAAATACTTTTTCATATAGTTTTCTAGTTTATTAAGCTATTTTATATCTATTGCCTAATTTAATCTCAAACATCTCAATGAAAAGCAAAAGGAAAGCACCTGCACACTAGACTCATATTATGAAAAGAAATAAAGGTTTGTGGAAAAGAATATTCTCAATAGGTTACTCATAGATAATGGTGGTACTCTTGATGTGACCTCAAATGCTTTGCTCATTATGATTAGATATATTTGTGTGGTGTATAGATCAGGACTCATGGTTTCCTTGAATTCTTCTAAATTACATTATTATGCACAACACAGCTTGTGATTACAATTTTCAATTATCAAATAACCAACATATTTTG
Organism: Apodemus sylvaticus; assembly: GCF_947179515.1. Classification (NCBI taxonomy): domain Eukaryota; kingdom Metazoa; phylum Chordata; class Mammalia; order Rodentia; family Muridae; genus Apodemus; species Apodemus sylvaticus. Next base: position 60,012,522 of record NC_067477.1, read on the forward strand.
CTTTAATTGGACTTAATGCATTGTGATCTGGGATGCACCAACATTGGCAATATCATGACTTTAAATAGAGTTTTCAGAATAGAAAGAAGATTAAATTGAATGCAATGACATGTACTTTCTAAATTGTCAATAACTTTTCAATTGTTATGACAAGTTCCATCATCTAAGAAAGATGGTGGTTTTCCATAGTACATTCTCACCTTGAACATTGAAATAACTTGCTTTAATCTGAGGTATTTGATAGTGTGAGGAAATAACCCAACAAAAAATGAGTCAATTTCCTTAACTTAAATCTCTTTCCAATATTTAAATTGAAAGTAATTCTTATTACAAAATACTTTCTTTTTTATTTTATTTTTATTTATTTTTTATTCGATATATTATTTATTTACATTTCAAATGATTTCCCCTTTCCTGGATTCCCCCTCCCTGAAAATCCCATAAACCCTCCCCTTGTTCCCCCATCCATCCTTTTCCACTTCCCTGTTCTGGTATCCCCTACACTGCTAAACTGAGCTTTTCCAGAACCAGGGGCCACTCCTTCCTTCTTCTTGGACATCATTTGATATCTGGATTGTGTCTTGGGTATTCCAAGCTTCTAGGCTAATATCTGTTTATCAGTGAGTACATACCATGAGTGCTCTTTTGAGACGGGGTTACCTCACTTATGATGATGTAATCCAGCTCCATCCATTTGTCTAAGAATTTCATTAATTCATTGTTTCTAATGTCTGAATAGTACTCCATTGTGTATATATACCACATTTTTTTTATCCATTCCTCCGTTGAGGGACATCTGGGTTCTTTCCAGCTTCTTGCTATTATAAATAGGACAGGTATGAACATAGTGGAGCATGTATCCTTATTCCATGCTGGGGAATCCTCTGGGTATACGCCGATGAGTGGTATAGCAGGGCCCTGCTGAAGTGTCCTGCCCAGTTCTCTGAGGAACCACCAGACTGATTTCCAGAGTGGTTGACCTGCTTGCAATCCCACCAAGAGTGGAGGAGTATTCCTCTTTCTCCACATCCTCACTAACACCTGCTGTCTCCTGAGTTTTTAATCTTAGCCATTGTGACTAGTGTGAGGTGAAATCTCAGGGTTGTTTTGATTTGCATTTCCTTAATGACTAATGATGCTGAGCATTACTTAAGATGCTTCTCAGCCATCTGAAGTTCTTCAGGTGAAACTTCTTTGTTTAGCTCTGTACCCCATTTTTAATAGGGTTATTTGGTTTTCTGGAGTCTAACTTTTTGCAAAAATGCTTAATAAAATTCTTGCCAACCGAATCCAAGAACACATCAAAATGATCATTCACCATGATCTAGTAGGCTTTATCCCAAGGATGCAGGAAAGGTTCAATATACGGAAATCCACCAATGAAATCCACTACATAAACAAACTCAAAGGAAAAAAAAAACACATGGTCAATTTATTAGATACTGAAAAAGCATTTGACAAAATTCAGCATCCTTTCATGCTAAAAGTCTTGGAAAGAACAGGAATTCAAGGCCCATACCTAAACATAGGAAAAGCAATATACAGCAAACCGGTAGCCAGCATCAAACTAAATGGAGAGAAACTTGAAGCAATCCCATTAAAATCAGGAACTAGACAAGGCTGGCCCCTCTCCCCATATATTTTCAATATAGTACTTGATGTACTAGCTAGAGCAATTAGACAACATGAGGAAGTCAAAGGGAGACAAATTGGAAAGAAAGAAGTCAAACTATTATTATTTGCAGATGATATGATAGTATACTTAAGTGACCCAAAAAATTCTACAAGAGAATTCTTATAGCTGATAAAAAAAACTTCAGCAAAGTGGCTGGCTACAAAATCAATGCAAGCAAATCAGTAGCCTTTATATATTCAAAGGATAAGCAGGCTGAGAAAAAAATTAGGGAAGTGCCACACTTCGCAATAACCACAAACAATATAAAGTATCTTGGTGTGACTCTAACCAAACAAGTGAAAGATCTGTATGACAAGAACTTCAGGTCTCTGAAGAAGGAAATTGAAGAAGACCTCAGAAAATGGAAAAATCTTCCATGCTCATGGATAGGAAGGATTAATATATTTAAAATTGCCATCTTTCCAAAAGCAATATACAGATTCAACGCAATCCCCAACAAAATCCCAACTCAGTTCTTTGTAGAGGTAGAAAGAGCAATTCTCAAATTCATCTGGAATAACTAAAAACCCAGGATAGCTAAAATTCTCAACAGTAAAAGAACTTCTGGGGGAATCAGAATCCTGGAACTCAAACAATACTACAGAGCAATAGTGCTAAAAACTGCATGGTATTGGTACAGTGACAGGCAGGTGGATCAATGGAATAGGATTAAAGACCCAGAAATGAACCCATACACCTATGGTCACTTGATCTTTGACAAAGGAGCTGAAACCATCCCGTGGGAAAAATATAGACTTTTCAACAAATGGTGCTGTTTCAATTGGAGGTCAGCATGCAGAAGAATGAGAATCAATCCATTCTTATCTCCTTGTACTAAGCTCAACTCCAAGTGGATCAAGGACCTCCACATAAAACCTGACACACTGAAACTAATGGAAAAGAAGACTAGGGAAGACCCTTGAGGACATGGGCACAGGGGAAAATTTCCTGAACAGAACACCAATAGTTTATGCTCTAAGATCAAGAACTGACAAATGGGACCTCATAAAATTGCAAAGTTTCTGTAAGGCAAAGGAGATCATCAAAAGGACAAAATGGCAACCAACAAATTGGGAAAAGATCTTGACCAACCCTACATCCGACAGAGGGCTAATATCTAATATACACAAAGAACTCAAGAACTTACAAGATACTTTTACTTTTAAATCCTGAGAAACACTTGGAAAGAGGAGCAGTGCTAGTGTTCTGGTTTTATATCAGAAATTCATAGGCTGATTTCATCAAAGCAAGATACTTGCAGTTTTCAAAAAAAATGTGTGTATTAACCCCCTTTTCTATAGGACTTCATGTAACAATTAACTTCACATCTCTGTTTGTTTAATTAGAATATTTTCATATATTTTGATCATATTGTCTCCTCCCCAGCTCCTTTCATCATGGTCCCATCTTCCTACCCTCCAATCTTTATATTCTATTCTCTAATGAACTTTGTTTCATGTATTTCACTCTGTGTACAAATGCAATAGGTCTCTCTTATTTTTTGTGGACTTTAAAATTTAAAACCGATTTGTTACTTTTTTTCATGCCAAGACAGTTAGTATACATGAATTTTTTCCTTTATTGAAAATTGATCTTTTTCATGCAATATTAGAAATGATTTTTATTGATTTATGATTTAAATTGTCACTATCCAAGAATTTTCTGAGTGAAAAGGATCATGGAGGCCTCAATACTCAGCATTGTTCAGGGCAAATAGCAAATAGCAGCCCTGTAAAACAAATTAATATGGCATCTTAATTACAAATGAAAACTTAGGAAAATTACCTGAGAGGAGGGAAATTATTTTACTTTTATAGTCTGAAAAAAATAATCTGTTCATGAATTCTACCAATTGATGGAAACCCCACTAGAATATTATGATCAAGTAATATGATTAATACAATCACTAACTAATGTCATTTCTATGAGAAGCAATATTTTTTAAATATTATTGTCTCAAACTTGATACTTTAAGTACATTTTTGGTATCAATTGAGAACATAGAAGGAATGGAGATAGATACCTCTGTCTTTGAACACACTGGGTTACAAACTATATTTTGTTAGTGTTCAATCTCAGAGATACATCATTTCAACATATATTATAGGATACATATTTTGGTTCAATAGTTTAGCTGTTTCAGGATAAAACACATTAAGTAGGAATGGATTTTCATAGAAATTTTGAAACAAATATTGCTTTTAAAATAAAGGATCAGAAACTAAACTCAGAAATTTATCTGGGCAAAACCCTTATACTCAAATTCATGTAAAAATTTACTGGAATGATTTTATACAATAAATATGTAAATAGTGCTGGATTTCAGTTACCAATACCTTTTAAAGAAAGTAGTATACATACTATTTTATTTATATAGTGATCTGTTTTTCTTGGCTGTATAATGAGTACATACAGGGTAAAATTTGAGCGTAACTTGTCTGTGATAGATGTTTGCAGACTAATTTCACCAATAAAGAAACAAAGTGAGGTAGAGGACTAAGAAAATGCCTCATGGAGACTAGAGGGGGTAAAGCAGTAATCTCCAATGGAATATCCAGATTAAAGGGAATGGCTCAGAAGCTTCCCACACACTACAGATACGAGGCTTAGTTGTACCACAGAGTTCTGAAGCAGCCATGGTTATACAATCTGTTGCTCCATTTTCTATTATCTGCGTCTCTGTGCATATTCAATGTAAAGCCATCATTTTATAGAACTTATCCTATTTTATCCATTTTTTGGTGAACCATATCTATATAGTTTTTATTTAGAGTTGATTGAAAAATACCGTTTTTTCAAAGTCAAGTCGAAATGTACCTTTGACATTTCTCACAATGCCACTTCAATACCTTTTAATCATTTCAGCCCTCTCTGTGAATTCTGATCCTTTCTCACTCTTTCACTATAGGAACTTTATGGGAATATACTGCTCTGTGAATTCCCACAGGGAAGAACAGGATAACTGCTTGAATTCATTCTTTTTCTTCATAGATAGCCTCACATATTCTTCCTTCAATTTTGTTGAGCACTGTGGGAAAGTTACAGGGTAGTGATATTTCTCATGTTCCAAACAGCATTCAGAAATGCCACTTAAAAAAGAGAATAAGTCCGTGGGAAGCTATTCTCACTTCCAACTTTTCTGCCAGAGGCTGTAGTTTTGAGAAATATATTTTGAATCCTCTTATCCCAATTCAGATAATACAACAGCTAGAGAAGACCCTGCCCAATATGCTTTCACATCCAAAAGCTGTTATACTTCCTAAAATATTATATTTAAATTCTTATTCTAAGCAAAACTATTTTAAAGAAATCAATTGAGCTAATTGACCAGAAAAAAAATCTTACTATTTATTTTGTGCGGGAAACTGATAGAAAAATTGACTACTGCTGTGTTTTATTTAAGCCTGTAACACAAATGTTTTTCTCTCTTTTTGAAAACATATTTCAGTGACTAATGGGTCTTCCTCTTGGTAGAAGTTATTTTGGATTTAAAGATGACATATTTCTTTGATATTATCTTAATTGTGCTTTCTGTCTTTTTATATTTTATTTAATCAATTAAATTTACTATTACTCGATATTCAAATGTTTGTCTATGAATTTATACTAGTATTTATACCTAAATTTCTATATTACATAATTATTCTAAATATTTGGTTTTATTTTATTTGTGTTGGATTTCATGTGTGAATGTCGACAACATACTAGTTTGGTGACTTCACAGGCCAGAAGAGTGTGTTACTTCAACATGCAGAATATATTCAAGTAAAAAACTATGATGGAGACTATGATAGGATGTAACCAAATATATATAATTGGTTGTTTGCTTTGTTTTAGTTAGAAAACAATCTGTTAAAATTTTTGGTCCTATAATTTTTATATACAATTTAATAAAGAGAATTATAGCAAAACTGAGGTTTGCTAATTGTTTACTTAGACCAATTTTAGTGAATTTGTTTCTTCCATTAGACTTGTATTTATATTAAATCATGTGTATAAGATATGTCATATTGTTTTGACTATTCCTGAAGATATACTTCTTTGCAATATTATTGTGAATATCATTAATATTTTTTATATTTTGCCTTTTAGAAGTCTAAAATTAAATCACATGATCAAATAAAACACTGATTTAAATAATCAGCATGATGTTTTTAGGAATAAATTATTGATGTTTGTTTTGTTTTAGTTAGAAAATAATCTGTTAAAATTTTGGTCCTATAATTTTTATATACAACTTAATAAAGAGAATTATAGCAAAACTAAGGTTTGCTAATTATTTACTTAGACCAATTTTAGTGAATTTATTTCTTCCATTAGACTTGTATCTATATTCAATCATGTGTATAAGATATGTTATATTGCTTCAACTATTCCTGAAGACATCATACCTCTTTGCAATATGATTGTGTATATCATTAATATTTCTTTTTTATATTTTGCTTTTTAAAAGTCTAAAATTAAATCAGATAATCAAATAAAACACTGATTTAAGTAATCAACATAATATTTTTAGGAGTAAATTATTGATAAGAGACATTTACATAAGATATTTACACATGCAGATTTATAAAATCCATATTTAGTTCACTTAAGGCTACGATGTATAATCACTAATTTTTTAATCTAAACAAAGTGCATTTCTATAGCAAATTCACAAAAATCTTAAAGCTTATCATTTAAATTCCAAAAGACACAGCATAATTTATCATTTGAAGTCATTTCTTTTAATCTGTCAGCTGACAGATCAAAACTTTATTGAAAACAACCCAGAAGGAAAGTTTACAGCCGGTCATTGATTTCTTTAATTTCCATTCAGATATTAGTTTCAAACATTATTCTGAATAGCCATTGCTTTTTTGTGTCTTTTGACAATCCAATGTTATTTCAAGGTGATGATTAAAGATTATATATACACACATATGCACACATATGTTTCATGTTTGGAAAAAACGGCAGTTCTTCAAGAAGCTGCAATATGCTTGTTTACTAACCATTTGTCAATCTAGTGTTTGTCTTTCTTTGAGCCAGCTGTCGGTAGTCCACAGTATGTTTGGAGGATGTTCAGTATTTGGATGCTGCACCCATTAATCATGTTAATGTTGTGTAGGCATCCAAGTTTTGAGCTTCCCAACAACTAATGATACAGCAATGTTTCAGACACATTGAAAATACAAATTAATGTTTGTATATCAAATAAGGAATTGTGTCTAAATTAAACCTTACACTTCATTAAGATTTTACTTAGTTATTTTCAAGAGAGTTTATATAATAAACTGAATTGTATACGAGAAACAAATCAATGCAAGATTAAAATAAATTCCTCTATAACTGACGGACATTATTTGAAAGTATTTGTAGCTGTATGCCTTCACATGCAATTCCTCTCATCAAAATGGTATAACTTGGAAACTGGAGTTTAATTTTCTATAACAGTGTGACTAAGCTCACTTAGTCTGTGGAATAAAAGAAAAGAATTTAAAAAATCTGAGTTGTTAATAATGAGGCGCTTTGGGCTCCCTTACTAACTCTAACTAACTTGGAGGCTGGTCACAGAAGTACTAGGTAGACTACAAGATCAGAATCTCCCAGCTAAGCACATTGTGCATTGTGAATTTATCAGCAAAAAATGGTGAATAATGTTTCATTTTTTCAACCATGTGATTTTTTCCTGACTCATTGTGTAATATAAATTATTTCAATCCATAGTATATACAAAAGATTTTACTAGCTCTCTCCCAATATTTAAATGATCTATAAAGAAGACATAGGTCAAAACAGATTTTTTTGTTCACATTCATTTCAAAGTTTTTGTTTAAATAATAAATTAAACAGAAATTAATTAATTATATATAATTAACAATATTCAATTATATAAAGCTATTCAGAATATAGCAAAATATGTGATTGGCAACAATAAGATAAGATTAACAAAGAAAAAAAAACAATATTCAAAGACCAAGATGGGTAAAAATACAAGTTATGAGATATTTTTGACAAGTTTTGTTAAACATACTTATTCTGTGAAGCAGAAATCTTATGCATGAAAGTAGATATTTTATATTGTAAAACACAAAGCAACTGGAAATTCAAGTTTATGGTTTTGTTCATGAAAATTCTGGGTGATGAATAAGATGTAACATGAGTATTTTGCAATTCCATCTAATATGGAAACTGATATCCAAGAAAATGATACAAATGTTTAAGTGATGATTTCATTGAAAACCTATAACATCATCATTATATTACTTTCAAATGATAATTAGTTCCATTAAGCAAAAGGAGAACAGAGATTATAAGTGGTAGGAAGTAATTGGAAGTGTAGGATTGCATTAAAATACTATTAGATATTAAATAGCAGAATACAAATAAATTGTGCAAAGCCATAAAATTTTAATATTTGAATCAATATGAAGTTGTAATAGTCACATACATTTCAATGAAATTATTTATTTATAAATTGATTTCTAAATCAATTTGGGAAACTTATAATATATTTAGATAATATTAGACAAACTATCAAAGCTCCTCTTGTAATATTTCCAGATTCATGAATATAACATAAAACTGTAAAACTCATAATTGGAAGAAGAGAAATGATGGACAGATAGGCTATTTTCATATTCTTATAAATAGCACTATATTGGGAATAGTTATTGAGTACTTAATTATTATTAGTGAACATAAAGTTAAACAACTATATTATATGTATTCTTTAAGAAAATCACTTTTATTTGTATGGTAATAAATTTGGAAAAATATAATTCATATTATAGTCCTAGTTTAAGATATGTAAACTTCCCAAAAGGGAAATCCTGACTTAATCTGATATAAATGGTATTTAATATATCCATGATTTGACAAATGAAAGGCTGAAAACTAAAGAGATTTATGTTTTCATAATAAAGTTTGATGTTTTACACAATTAACTAGATGTATACAGTATTTGATATTAGTGTAACTGAACACCAACTTTGGGACCTTTTTCTTTTTGCATGTTAAGAACTATTTGTCATTTCTTTAACACAGTTATAATGAGAACAATTTATCTGCAAATATGCAAATATGTTTGTATTGAGAATCATAGATGATTTTACCACTATGTATCAAAGGAAATGTGGGAGTAGACCATTCCCCTGACTAAACAATATGGACCTTTGACAAATCATTGTCACTTTTTATAGCTTTTAGGAAGATAAAAATTGAAACCTAGATGAATGGTGCAATTTGAAGACGCATTTCCTATGCAAATCATATATGCAAATTTCATTATTTGAGGAAAATGGAGGCATTAGGGCCTGGTTCTCCACACTATGTTAATGAAAAGAAAGCTTCCAAGTGTCAAGAGTGCCTTGCTCTGTAGTCCAGCAATCCTAGAACCCTCTTTTCCCTAGCTTTATCTTGTATGTGCAATCATCATTACTTTAACTACAAAGCAAATGCAATTACAGGCATGACCCACAATGTCCTGCCTCCTCCCTTGTTTTGGTTAGCCAGATTTTCTGTGTACAGTTTCATTTTTCTAATATAATAAGTGATATTTTTTACTTTAATATTTATGAACATGGATATTGCTTTAAAAGAACTAAACTTATTCTACCATCTATAAACATTTCAACAAAATGAACTAGTCATGAAGGATGCATGCCTTTATTCACATTGTAGCATCATGATTGAAGTGTGTCATAGTATATTAGGAATGAATTATGTATCTCATTATATATAGCTATGATATCACATTTTTTTATGCAAAGACCAATTCATTGTAGTCAAATTTACTGTGGAAAACATAGAATCTCTATAAATAACACTTCTTGAGTATTTAAGTATTTCTGCTCTAAATGTAATTAGAAGACCATATTATGATATGTGTTGAAATATTGAACAGCTTTTTAAAATTTTTATTGGTTATTTTGCTAATTTACATTTTATATGTTATCCCACTTCCGGGTTTCCTCTCTGAGAAGCCCGCATCCCACTCCCCCAACCCATCCCAGCCTCCATGAAGGTGCTCCCACACCCACACGCGTGAGGGACGGGGAAATATGGGTAGTCATCAGAATGTCCCAGGCCAGTAAGGCAAGAGGCTCCCAGGACTCAACTGGTATGACATTATGTAAAGGGGAGAGAGAAACTGTAGAGACCACATCCAGAGATTAGGCATAGGCACAGGTTGAGGGATGGGGCCAACCCCCTTCTAAAAATTTTAACCCAGAATGTCTCCTCTCTAAAGGAGATACAGGGACAAAGAGTAGAGCAGAGACTGAAGGAAGGGCTATCCCGAGACTGCCCCACCTGGGGATCCATCCCATGAGCTTTTTAAATTTTCAACAGCTTTTTAAACATCATTGTTATAAATGAAATTCATGGAAAATTTAAAAGATTATTTAAAATATCAATATTCTAAACCAGAAAAAAAAGCCCCCTGGTAAAACAGTTTTGAAATCATTCTTAAGTGTGTCTTTTCTTTTTCATTTTTATTTTATAAAAACCACAATTTTTCTGTAGTCATTTTGAAAAATGAAGATATTTCACAGGAGTATTTTCATTGTATGTAGGGCCCAAGTGAGGATGTTTCAATCCCACTTAGGATGGAGAAGAAAGAAGAGGTCAGAAAGAAGGATGGAAGCATGTGGGAGAGAGGAGGAGGAAGGTATAAGGGGAACCTGATCAGGTATTGGGGCAGAGAACAGGAGAGACAGCCAGTGGAATGGATGGAAATAAGTAACCTTGGGGGTGTGAGGTGAGAGAATCCTCTAGAATGTTCCAGAGACCTGGGAGGTGAAAATCTCAGGACTCAAAGGTAGGGACTTTAGATGAAATGCTCAACAGTGGGTAGAGGGAACTTGTAGAGTCCACTTCCAGCAGAAAGACCGGACATCTAGAGGAGGGATGAAGTTGCCATCCCACTGTCATAAACTATGACCAAGAATTGTTCCATCTAAAAGGAATGCAGAGATAAAACTGAGAAGAGACTGAGGGAAAGGAGGTCCAGTTTGTGGCCCGAATTGGGATCCATCTCAAGGTGAGGCTCCAAGGCCTGACATTATTACTGATGCTATGATGCTTACAGAGTGGAGCCTAGCATGGTTGCCCTGAGAGGCCCAACAAGGAGCTGACTGAGACAGAAGCAGATACTTACGCCTAACCATTGGATTAAAGTTGGATACTCCTGTGAACGAACTAGGGAAAGGTTAAAAGAAGCTGAGAAGGATGGTGACCCCACAGAAAGTCCAGCAGTCTCAACTAACCCAATCACGAAGATCTCTCAGACACTGATCAACCAACCAGGCATCATATACTAGCTTGTCTGAGGCCCGAGACACATATACAGCAGATGACTACCTGGTCTGGCCTTAGTGAGAGAAGATGAACATAACCATTGAGAGACTTGAGGCCCCAGGGAGTGGGGAGGTTTGGCAGTATGGGGTTGGGGGATGTGGATATGGGGACATCCTCTTGGAGAAGGGGAAGGAGGAATGGGATGAGGAAATGTTGGAGTACAGAATGGGAAGGGATAATGACTCAACTGTAAAGAAAATAAAGAAAATATAATAATAATAATAATAATAATAATAATTCATGCTTATATGTATTGCTTGATTTATAATCTTTTTCTTAGCATATTTTGAATGAATATATAATTTCACCATTCGTTGACTTTCATTTTTTGACATAAATCATGTGGTCAAATTAATTTTTAAGAGATGTGACATATTTGCACATCCATTTAGAAGTCTCTCATGTCTACATTGGTTGCTTCTAAATTGTGCTTAGGTTCACAGACCTAGGAATCATGTATTTGAGATGGAGTATACTCTTTTGGCTTTGGTCTTGGATTCTTAAGAGGCAGAAATATTTTCATATGCAGTCCACAAACTAGAAGCACATCTAAGTGACCACTGCAGAATCAAAAGTGCTTGCAGACTGATGCCATTTACTTTCTAGGTTCTTGCTCATGTAGTTACAGAAAAAAACAGATTTGAGAAATCATTTTTATCCTTGCTTTTGAATAAAGAATTCAATGTGAATTTTAAAAGTACTCCAAAACAATTTGCTTATCAATGAAATGAGATAAGTTTTCTATGAGTACTTACTTAATAGTGCTTTCACAAATGGATATTAAATACACATATGACACAATGCATATGTAAGCTACAATGTCATTGAATATTGACATAGATATGCTAGAGGGTACCAACCAAGAAAGTAAATACGAAAAGATAACGAAGAAATATTATCCTGATTTCTCTAACACAAACAATCATTGTTTTAGTGAAATTGTCCTTCTAATAAAATGGCTGTGTTCCAATTTTTGGTCTCATCTTTGTTCTCCTGAATGTGAGTGTTCATGAAAGAATTCATGTACCTGATACTGTAACCAATATGCAATTTTTTCCATTTCTTTCCTCATTGATATACTCATTCAATCACATAAACTTTTATGATCCATGTATCTAGTCTACACAGTTAATACATTCCAGCCCATTTGAATGGTTGTATACCATTTGTGCATGCCACTATATAAGAATAATTTTAATTTTAAGTATGATTTTAGATAATAACTTTAGAATTATGGCAATTAATAAAGCTATGATTACATAATTTATCACTTATATGATTTAATCAAAGTAACACAACAAAATAAAAACACAAGCTGCTTCATTTGAGATGTATTTATTTAGTTACATAGTATACTACAGAAATGTTACCACTAAACCATGCATGATGGCAGATGCCTCTAACACCAACATCCGGGACATAAAGGTAGATATATTTCAGTTCAAACCAATGATTAGTCCCATGCAAACCTACACTACACAGCAAGAACTCAAAGTAAAGAACAATATGAAAACACAAAGCAAATTTATCAAATACTGTTCTCAGATAAGATAAATTGCAATGAAAAGATATATAAAATATACAATTATACGAATGTGCGTCTGCACATTTTATATATTTAGATCAACACACAAATTTATTGAAATGTATGCAGATAAAGCTTAACAATATTTTGCAGGAACAAAAGAAAAACTTTTCATGGATATACTGCTGAAGAAAGAATATTCATTAATAAAAAGGAAAATGATATGAAATTCAGATGGTTAAATGCCTTACTTAGTTATATGTGTCAACAGAGCTTTTAAGACTTTAGTGTCTCATTAATTGAAGTATTATTTTCATTTTTAAGAGACTTTTTTTTATAAGAACTGTATTCTCTTATTTTCTTTTTTTAAAGATTATTTATTTATTATATGTAAGTACACTGTAGCTGTCTTCAGACACTCCAGAAGAGGAAGTCAGATCTTGTTATGTATGGATGGTTGTGAACAACCATGTGGTTGCTGGAATTTGAACTCAGGACCTTCGGAAGAGCAGTACAGTTGGTGCTCTTAACCACTGAGACACCTCTCCAGCCCGAAGTATTATTTTCCACCACTTAATTTACTCAAAGTAAATTGTAGCTTGAATATACAGAAATAAAATCTATAAATAAACTTTTCATAAATCAAAATAATTTAGGATATATTAAAGTTCTTCATGCTTAGAATTTTATTAAACTCTTTAAGTACCTAATTATTAAATTAACCATTATATATATATATATATTTATATGTACAATATGTATATATTGTATTGTTCTTATGAATATATATATATTGTTCTTATGAATATATATATTCATATATATATATATGAATATATATATTCATAAGAACAATACCCAATTTATATAGGATTCAGAACTCTTTGAAGTTTAAGGCAACCATTTGTTGTCTGGGGATAATATTGTCCTTGAAAAAGAATAGGAGAAATAATTTTCAAAACTGAGTGTGTTAGAAGTCACATAATTTATTATATAAGCTAGGGTTTAATTTTGTAAATACAATAATTTATCACCAAATGTACTTAACCGTATTTATCACCTGGAGCATTGTAAAAAAGCAATTATTCATGCAGAGGCTCTGTATATTAATGTATAACTTTATAACTTGCCTATTGCAATGCCTGTTTATAAAATGTGCTAGGTGCTCACATTGACAATTTATTCACTATCAGAAAATGAGGGTCCGTAAGTAGCATTGATACCAAAAAAAAAAAAAAAAAAAACCATAAATAAACCCTACTCTTTAGGTTAGGAAACCAGTACCTATAAAGTATTTATATGTAAAGCTATTAAAGAATGCTATAAAAACGGTGAATTCCTCTCTGTGACAGTCTAAAGAAATGTATTCTGTAGGTAAATATTAAAATTTAAAAATATAAAACACACTTTCTTCTCTTTAATCTACATGTGTCTATCTCAGACTCTCAAGAAACTCTCTAGTGGGAGCTGGGGCTGTGTAGACCGTCACTGTGGTGTTCGTGGCACTGAATGATTCGGAAAAGACCCTAGAAACTCGGGAAGCGGAGACCCAGGCCCATGATGTGAAGACTGAACTCGGCACCGAGGTGGAGGCAACGGAAGAGAAGTCAGACGTGGCAATGCAAGGGAGCGAGGAAGCAGACGGAGGAAGAGCACAAGAAATGGAGATGCTGGAGGCTGGTGATGGAGTGAGGGAGGAGCGGGAGGGGGCAGAGATCTTCGCAAGAACCCTCTGGAGGCCATCCTGTTGGAACTGGACACCGAATGCTCAGGCTGACAGGGCCTTCCAACATCTGCAGCAGAAGTTTGGGCGGATGTGGTGACACTACCTGGAACAGAGAAACTACATCATTCAGAATATCCCAGGCTTCTGGATGACTACCTTCCAGAACCACGCTCAGTTGTCTGACATGATTACTGGTCAACATGCAGAGATAAATAAACAATCTGGAGGTGAAGGAACCGAGATACCCTAAAGCTGGCTGCAAATTCAAGGTTTTCTTTGTTTTGTTTTTGTTTTTTGTTTTTTGTTTTTTGCAAGAAACCCCTACTTCGGAAACAAGCTGATTGTCAAGGAATATGAGGTGAGATCTGGTCAAGTGGTGTCTCCTTCCACTCAGAGGGGGGCATGAGCCCCAGTCCTTCATTTACAGAAACCAAGACTTCATCTGCAGCTTCTTCACCTGGTTCTCGGGACACAGCCTTTCAGAATCTGACAGAATCACTGAGATTATTAAAGGACCCGTGGCCAAACCCACTGCAATACTACCTGCCTCGTGAAGGGATCAGTAGGGATGTCGCCCAATAAGGGAGCCAGTGGAGACTGCCAGGACTTCTGGCTTCCAGTCAGGTTCATCTTTGCTTTTGAAAATGAAGCTGGAACAGGTCCCTTTCTACCTGTGCAAATGTATCGGGCACGCAGTGTTGTGATTTCTTTCCTCCTGACTTTTCTGCATCTTCTGTCTGGATAGTCTCTCCACCTCGAGATTAAGACTGTGGGACCTGCTTCTCCTTTCACATGGTCCTCGTGCTGTTCTGAATTAGCATCTTAATTAGCATCTGCTGGTTCATGGCCATGGCTTATACCCTTTCTAAGCTTAACAATGAAACTGTATATTATACTGCCTTTACACTGTTTGGACCTTGTTGTTTTCAGTGTTACCTGCTTACTGCCACCTAGACGATTGCTTTATCTGGGAACCTTCTATTTACCGCTCCAGCGTATGGCAATGTGGACACAAAGTTTTCAGACAGTTGCGGGGCCTACAGGTTGTTGCAGAAGTGGGTCACCTTCTGTGTTACTATTTTGTCTTTTTCCACTTTCCAGAACATATCACACTCCGTTGTGTTTGCCACTGCTCCTCATCCTCACTCTCCCACCTTTGTTCTGTTATTTTAAAGAAAAGTAGTTAAGAAAAAATCTGTAAGATTAGGAGTTGCAGTTCTTTTTTACTAGGATTTCCTGAGAGGGTGCTCTGTAAAAGAGGCACTAGAACTCGGCCTTGTGTCTCCTCTTACTCACTTCCCAGCCTGGTTAGCAAGCCCTGAAATGCTTCTAAGGAGACAAGTAGATGGAAACAGCTGAGTTCTTCCTAATAATGTACAGAAGAACTAAAGAGATTCTGGTGGTTACTCTAAAGCATGGAAAGTGAGCAGAAAGGCTTAGAATCAAAATGGGTCAAATAAAAACTGGGCTGAGGATGAAGAAGACAGGACACAGAGCCTTCGTAGCTTGGTCTGTCAATGGTGATGGGAAGAGAAATAATTTCTCAGGAAAAATACTTTCTCTGGGAGTTTTCTCTGAGTTCTTTAAGGATGCAGTGAAACTTTTGAGTTATTTTCCTCTTTGTATGCAATCTGATATAAGTGAAAGTACAACATTGGGCCCAGATTTTACCAATATTTAGTAAAGTGCTACTTGTTTCTACTTACTGGAAAAAAGAGTACTTTTGCTTGCATTCATTTGAAACCATTTGGAATATTGTAAAAACAGTGTCTTTACAACGTGGAGACTTTGAACATTCATAAGAGTTTCCAGTATTAATCCAAATTCTTAGAAACAGTTTGGATAATTTGGTCTTTATCAAATGTGTCAAAATATTGTTCTCATGGAAAAGTAAATACGGGATTTGATTGTCTTGATAGTCTCTTCCTAAAAACTACACATAGTTGTAAAAGCACATTGCCAGATAAGCACTGTGCAATGAGCATATGCGTCGCCATTTTTATGCATGGTGGTAAATAAAAGCATGGCTCCCTGCATAATGATACTCTATAGTTTGCGTCATTAGAATATTAACTAATTTTTTGAAATTTCATAAACACTTCAAATCTAGTAGTGGTCTCTTAATGCTTATTTGAAACGTTTATCATCTTTAAAGAGCAAAGAGGGATTTTTGCCTCAGTGTCAAGAAGTTGCTTGTTTAATTCAGTAGGTGGATTATTGCACAACCTTGGTGATTTAATGGACTAAATTTACTTACTCTCAGAGCAATTTAGGAATGCTATTACAGTAAAAATTAGGAGCCACAAAGGAAAAGTCACACATTACTACAAATTGGCTCAAATGCCCTAAATAATCTTTGTTGAGAAAGTAATGTTGACTTTATATGTTTTGTCTTCAAAATAAACTTAAAAGCTGTAATAGTAAAAATAAGAGAGTGATAGCACACAAAGAGGCACTTGAAGGTCTGGGGAAGTGGTTCAGTGGTGAAGCACACAGACGGCACTTTCGTGGGTCTCAGGCTCACAGCCCAGCTGACTTTATTATTGGCTCCTCCACGGGTCTCAGGTTCAATGATAATTGTGACCTCTAATTGTGTTCCAATCTCACCCTTGGAGAGGGAATTTTTCTTTGAACACTTGAGAAACTCTGGATAAATGGGAGTTTCTGTTTGCCTCCTGCATGCTTTACAAATGTTCTTGTTCCTGTGCTCTGTCTCTCACACGCGTGACTGTCGCATACATACCAAAATATATATTATACATGTTACTTCATATTAGTAAATTAATTCATTGTTAGACCTTCTGCTCAAGTAAAAAGTATTCAAGTTTTTCTGCTTAGATTGCTATTTGGTTTGTGCTTTCTGCCTGAAGTATAACCAATGCTTTCTTTTACTTAAAAACTTAGAAAAGGGGTAATAATAACATTTAAGTGAGCAAACACACGAATCTCAAAGTCACTAAACTTTGAAGCTGTAGAGTAAATTGGACTAAACAAAAGCCCAACCTGTGGACCTCCCCCTGATTTAATTAGTGCAGGTTCATTCACATTCTGGCTCCTGTGCCAGCCGCAAACCTGGCCTGAGCACCTATTTTAGAACAAAAGCCAAATATGACAATGATGATAAGATTGATAACATTGCTCTGTGGTGTTTCCTTTCAGGAAAGCCTGGCAATAACCTCCGCCAGTTTGTGAACATAATTGCCACCAGTTACAAGTCTGGCATGCAGTGCTGTACACTGGTGAGGGCTGTCCTTACCAGTGAGTACTGGAACAGGTTCATGTCATACAGTGCACTCACAGAAAATGATACCATGAGTGAAAGTGCTCATTGAACCCAGTAAATTATGTTTGATTAAATGTTTATCATTTTTTTTTTTACTCATTTTTGTTCAGTATGTTAGAAACATGCATGCATTTGGCTCCTACAATAGAATAATTACTGGGAAATCTAAAATCATCCAGATACTTACAAAAGTATTGAGCATGTTTGTTTATTTCTTATTACCAGACACATGAATGGAAACATCCCTAACTTACCCCAGAATCAATAATTTTCTGTGCACTATCATTTTATGACTTATTATTTTTAAGATTTATTTTTATTTATTATATCTAAGTATATATAGCTATCTTCAAGACACACCAGAAGAGGGCATCAGATCTCATTATGGATGGTTGTGAGCCACCATGTGGTTGCAGGGATTTGAACTCAGGACCTTCAGAAGAGCAGTCAGTGCTTTTACCCGCTGAGCCATCTCTTGAGCTCATGACTTAATATTTTCGAATGTTCCATCTTTATCAATATGAAGTCAGATTGATCTAAGAATGTCCTGTAAGTTTTCTTAGAAATACTTAAAGGTCACTTTTCTTGAGTTAAATATAATTTATGAAAAAATAAAAAGCTGGGCAGTGGTGGGGCACACCTTTAATCCCAGCATTTGGGAGGCAGAGGCAGGCATACTTCTGAGTTTGAGGCCAGCCTGGTCTACAGAGTGAGTTCCAGGACAGCCAAGGCTATGCAGAGAAACCCTGTCTCAAAAAACAATGCCCCCCAAAAAAAACAAAAAAACCCAACAACAACAAAAACCTAAAAAGTTAAACCAAATTTCTACATATTGTTAATATGTTAAAATATTATGGGTAATAATATTATTGAAAATCACGTGACATAACAGACTAATTTAACATTAACAGTCAACAGCATAATTATAGCTCATGAAGCCTAGCTATTAAAATTGTTTATTATAACAACTTTGCCTTTCTTATAATTATTTGTTATAATATTTTTGATATAGAGCTTATCATAGACATAACAAGAAGAAGCATGTACTATGACCTTATGGGTTTAGTAAAAAAATGTTCTTGGGCCTACTTTTGGATTGTATTCTGTTAAACCCTTTATGGACTAAGATGTGGAAAACTAAATTATTAGCTAGTATGCCTAATATATGAACTTCATAGTTCAACTACAAAGTACCCTGTAAGTATGCCTTGTGTTCGGGTGACCATCCAGAATTTGCCATTGTTGTGCCACTGCCAAACTTCATAAAAGAGAACGCAATAAGCCTGGAAAAAGACAAAAGTCCAAGGTCTGGATAATGCTAAATATCTCTGTAATCTAAACAACTGAAAAGGAAAGAAAAACTGATAAAGCAAACAAATGAGCAAACATTTTAATTTAGGGCCATTGTTAAGTCAACTGATGTTATGCCATTAAAGAATACTGAGAGTCAAAAGAAAAAAGAAATATATATATAATATACAATAAAAATATTTAAGGTAAGGTTAAATAGTGGATATACATATACATATACATATATATAATTGTTAAATACTAGTTACATATGTGTGTGTGTGCATGTGTGTGTGGGAGAGAGAGACAGAGAGACACAGAGAGAGAGAGAGAGACAGAGAGAGACAGAGAGAGAAAGAGAGAGATCTATACATCTTCCTCCTATAGTACCAGACATAAATCTGAGAGTCAGTGGGTCATCAGGTCTCCAGTAAAAGCAGTAGAGACTAGCTTTCTTTAGTTCACAGGCTTCCAATGTCTGTGTAAGAACATTGAGAAATAGTCTCGCTAACTTGAATCAGTGTGATTTTGTCTGAATAGTTTTACTGTGGTCGGTGAAGAAGAATCCTACTTTCCTCGTAAACAAAAGGGAGAGGTTAAAAATATACTGCTAACACAGTTTATTCATTGTGAATTGACATATGTTTTCTTCCTTTCCTCTTCCCATTAACATTTTTATGGACAAATTATTAGAGTAAGAGAATGATTAGAGAGTTCACTGTGTGACTGAACACTACCAAAATAAGTCCTAAAAAGTATATTACAGCTCTATTATTAACAGATTTTAAAATGTCAAACATATAGTATATATTTTTGTGACTGCATAGAATATTGATATCCTGATTTATGTTTATTAAGTCCTTTTAGAGTATATGGATTGGATTTATTCTCTTCTATTTAATCTAGATATCCAACCCCATATTCTCTATGTAAAGCATATGGGTTCCCTATGTTCCTTAGATTTCCCTAAAAAAAAGCATAGAATCTATGTGGCACTGGTGCTATTGATCTATTGCTACCTTCCTAGCTTATATATATTGAGACATACTGTATAGCACTTGCCATTTTCCAAAAAAAATTACAGCAAATTTTCACCAGATGTGGTTTCAAAGGAATTTATCCTCATTCACTATTGTGTTGAGTTGGCACAAAGATTAGGCTGCTTTAATTTTTCTTTTTTTTCTCTTTTTCTTTTTTCTTTTCTTTTATTTATTGATTTTTGTTCTTGGTTGCCCATCCAATATTAGAATAAAATGTACTTTTGAGCTAGAGTTAGAAACAATATGCTACATGATTAACTTCTGTACTTTTCTTAAATCTATTGTAATAGTTTTACATAACTCTCATATATGGCACTGAAATTCCAGCAATCTGCTCTGTCTGTGGTGTGGAGAGCTTTGGGGGCTGCTTCTAGAAACTTGTCAGGAATTTGACATCAGGTCAGAACAAAGTAGTAAGCTTAAGGCAGAAATCTGAGGGCTAAGACCCAGGACATAGGCTCAGTTTAAGAACATTTACATTAGAGTTAATGCAAAGCTCAGAGTGGACTCAGCTGAGGCAGGTGTGGCATTCCCTTTGTCTTGGCCATCCTGATTAGCCCATAGAAACAGTGCTTATGGGATTTAGTTTATTGCCTTGCTTATTCCTTGACACAGAGCAGATATTATTTTGCATGTACTTAAAGTGGTATAAAAGCAGACTGGAAAAGAAATAAACCCCCTTCAGCCTCAGAACTGGCTGGGGTCACCCTACAGTGTTGTCTAATTATCTTTTTTCCTTTTATTCCTTGGTCCCTGGAGAATCTGTTGACCGACTGAGCTGGCTCTGTCACTGTGGAGACTGAGACTTCAACTCAAAATTCTGCATTTATTCAAATTCTCTGTATAGGAAATGTGTTTGCATATATTCTGTATTATTTTCCAATAGAGTTTTAATTATCACTAGGTTAATACAATGCCTAATACAATCTACATATATATTGCTATCCTACTTTGAGATTTTGAACTGATTTTTATTTTCCTGTACTTTTATGATATTTGTGCTACAAAACCTGCAGAAGCAGAACATATGTGTATGAGAAAGGCTGGTTATAGTAACTATTATAGTAGTTTTGAATAAGTATAGTTTATTCAATCTGTATTCAATGGTGAAGCAAAAAGATTTCTTGTGTCTATTTCTCAAAATGATCTGTAATATGTCATTATTAAATGAAAAAATGGAGGCATTTTTAAATCCAATGCAGTGATGGTTTTAGAGTGGCAACCAAAAACTGGACTCATTACTCACACAATGTTGGAAAGA
This sequence comes from Apodemus sylvaticus, assembly GCF_947179515.1. Taxonomy (NCBI): domain Eukaryota; kingdom Metazoa; phylum Chordata; class Mammalia; order Rodentia; family Muridae; genus Apodemus; species Apodemus sylvaticus. The sequence continues at coordinate 60,033,664 of NC_067477.1, forward strand.
ACAAGAGAAGCGGCCTGACAAAGTTGCCCGCTGAAAAGTTGTGGCGAGGTTTGAACAGTATTTTTTCAGCTAAGCCATTTTGGAAACCAAGTAGTTATAGTTTATCTAACATATTCATATTCATATCATTTGCATTATCTCAATTTATAAAAATAATCTTGAAGTAGCACTTGTTATACGCGAATTAAAAGTTCTTTTCTGTAAGGATGGGCAGTGTCATAATTTTCATAGTGTTATTCTAAACATTGAAGAAGCTTCATATTCATTACATTTTTTAGTTCTTATGGACCATATGAAGTGTTTAATGATAAACATTTATAAATATCTTATAGTAACACCCAAACAGGAATATTATTGAATATTATTTATTATAAGATTAATTTTCAATATAAAAGCACAATGACAGAATCATCATCCTACAGAATTTAATGAAAGGAAATTATTGCAACGGTTGGCATTAGTTTATAGAAATCAGAAATTCTATCTTATGCTTACATTATAAGACATCAATACCCATATTATTAAGAATTATCTCCAGGTTTGCATATCATTAGAAATAAAATTTAAATCATAATAGCTTTAAGGTATTCATGATTGCTTCACAAATCTCATACCAGTGATATTTTAATTAATTGTGGAATAATTTGGCAACTGCTAATTTGGAGGTGTTCAATACAGTTTAGTTTCAAGCTCGTCAATTGCACTAATTTATCCTTTCAACAGGTAACTGCTGTTTAAAATGGAGTTAAATTTAGTTTAGATTCTCTAATGCACTAGAAAAAACAATCCTGGAAGGTTTGCATTTTTCTGAAATTCAAAGCAAGGATTTTAGTATCATTTATTTCTATTGAGCTTATATAAAACATGGTATATATTTGTAATTCTATAGTGACTAAGTTGAAGTTATAATACACTTCATTTTGTGAAAGATTTTACTGGGATAAAAATTGCATGGATTTTGCAAAATACTTTGGTTTATAAATAATGTTTAAATATCATACTTTCACAAAAGATATTTTTTTAAAAATATCCTGTTTGCAATGAACTAAGGTATTTGAGATGCATATGCACCTTTAGAGAACATTATGTAAAAGTAGGACTAATATCACTAGTATGCATAGGTTACACAATGAGCAACACACCTCAAAGATAGTGGGTTAAATTTACAAAACAGAAAACAAACCATGCAAACTATAATGCAAAATTGAGAAATGAGAACTATAATATTAACAAATAACAGTGAAAACAATGTATGCTTGAGGACAGTACCAGTGCTGCCCTTCTGTGTAGGATGAAACTTATAATTGCTTTGTCTGAGGAGACTAAACACCAGGACATGTGGGAGGCTGCTGTCAGAGCTGTGTGCATTGTAGATCACCCAAAGAGGAAACCTAGAGAGACTTAGTATCTGAAAGACTGTCAGAAAAATAATGATAAGAAAGAAATGATAATATCTAAGAAAATATATGATTTATATATATATATATATATATATATATATACATAAATATAAAAGAAATATTCTTCAAAACAAATACAATTTTCTTAGAAAAACTTGGATCAGTCTAAGTATATCATTTTTGGAGGTCAAAATTACAAAAGAAGTTTCCCTTAGCAGCAAGGAAAATAGAGTCTTCACTAACAAACCCAAAGTGATCACATAATTTCACACCACACAAATGTTTCAACTCTGAATACAGGGCCCCCTATGGAGGAGCTAGAGAAAGTTCCCAAGGAACTGAAGGGGTTTGCAGAACTATAGGAGGAAAACAATATAAATCAGCTCCTGGGGACTAGACCACCAACCAAAGCATACACATGGAAGGACCCATGCCTCCAGCTGCATATGTAGCAGAGAATGGCCTTGTAGCACATCAGTGAAAGGAGAGGCCTTTGGTCCTGTAAAGGCCAATTGCCCCAGTGTAGGGGAATGCCAGGACAGGGAAGCAGGAGTGGGTGGGTTTGTGAGAAGAGGGAGGGAGGATAAAATAGGGGATTTTCAGAGGGGAAATGAGGAAAGGGGATAACATTTGAAATGTAAATAAAGAAAATATCTAATTAAGAAATATCAACTCACAGTTTATGAAATTTCTTGATGTAGGAGCTGAAACTTTAAAACTTCTGTAAGAAAATACAGCAAAGCAATTCAGATTCAGAGGCACACCCAACCCCTCTCTAACTAGGATCCAGATTCTTAGGAATTAAAAAAAAATGGCCAATTGGGGTTGATTTAAAAAGCACAGGAGAGGGCCTTTTGTAGAATGTAGAATTAGCCTACAGAGAAGGAGAGAGATTGTCAACTGTGTATCAAACATGGAACTAGTATGCAGTTTACCAGGAACTCAAGAACTTAATCATGAATAATCCAATCAATATATAAGCAATTAGCATGAGCATGTATTTTTAACGTTAACAATAAGAGATGAGCAATTTCAATACACTAAGCCAACATGGAAATGCAAATCAAGATTATATTGATTTTCTACTTCCCCACATTCAGAATGTGTATACCACTGGTGGGCTTGAAATCTGTGCTGAACTATGGGCAATACCATTAAGCCATATCCAGAAATACTAAAACCAGTAGACCCGGCTGTACTACTTCTGGATAAATATATCCAGAGCCACAAAGAAAGCATAGAACAGTGATATCTGCAAAGCCTTGCTTCTTGTAATACGATTCCTAATGGATAGAACTGGAGAACTTCAAGTAAAAGCAAATTAATGAAACTCAGAAATGTAAGTGTTCATGTTTTCTCTTATATATGGAGTCTTTAAGTAGCATGAAGCAGTAAATAGAGGTACTACTAGAGAATAGCTATAAGAGTGGAAGGAAGGTGAGGAATAGATGCAGAGATATGAGCTTTTAGAGTAATCAATATGATCCCATGTTAAAATATCATTGAAATTCACCATTTTGTACTATTTCCATAGACTCAAAAACTGTGTTTAAATATAAAAATCCTAATACATTGCACTTTTATATTCAGTGATAAAAGTATATACTATTTTAATATAATACATTTAATTATCATTCCACTTACTTTTGTTAGTTAGGTTTGTTATTTGAAGGTGAGAATGAAAGTCCACATGGGATAGTTTTTTAGTAGTCCACAAAGACAAAGTGCTCCCCAATCACTGCTTGAATGTGAAGATGCCCTCTTTGGAATCTGTAAGAGCTTGAAGAATAAAATAGTCTCTGGGAAGGGATTCTAGACTATGGATCTCATTGAGTATTTGATGTGATCAAGCTTTGAGGAGGTATCTCTGGTCTTGTGAAATTAATGGTCCTGAGTCAGGTGGAAAGGGAGCCCCAGTGACCCATGATAGAAAACAAGGTGGATAAGTGCTACACAGTATCAGCTAAATCGAAGGGAACAGAGAAATGGCAAGATTGCCAAAACCACCCAGAAAATAGCAATCATTGAGCTGCAATCAAATGAAAACATGAAGAACATACCCTTGTTCTGATCAAGAAATCAATTTGTTACCCTAGTACATGTCTTACAATTGTGGCTTCATCTTCTTGGGAAGCTGAGACTGAAGGATGTTACCTAAGAGAGTTTGTGACAGCATAGACCTTCCATCAAAGAAATAAGTTCATAGGCTAGAAATTTTGGACAAGAAAATGGAATATTATGGCAAGAAGATATTTATTTGACTTAGAGAGCTGGTATTTAAATACTGTCATAGACTGTGACATTGTTGAAAACTAGGGTTTGGGGTTTTAGTATAGAATCCCGTTCTATATGTAGTACATATTTATAGATATATTTTATTCTCTTAGTTTTGTCACTCACCCACCACCTTCCTTTCCTCTAAATTGTTATTTTAAATTAAGTACACCTAAGTGTTACATGTAATTATTTTCTGTAATAAATATGTTTGAAGTACAATAATGTTTGTTTGGCTTGCAATAATTTGGATGAGAAACACTTTTTATGGGCTATGTTTCTGGACCGTTCTTAATATTTTTCTTGATATTTTTGGAAATCATGGAGCTATTAGGAGGTATAACCTTCCTGAAGAAAGCACATCACTGGGTTTGGAATTTGAGTGGTTAGCGTCTTTTCTCATTTCCGATCTATCCTCCTGGGTTGCCACATAACTGAAGATGTTACCAGACAGATTCTTGTTCCTGTTAGCATTCCATACCTTCTGTATCATTATGGATACATAAGTCAAAATAAGCCTTTTTATATAAGTTGCTTTGGGCCACAATAACTAATGTAAAATAACTAATATAATGCTTATCAATTTTCAGTATGCAGTGTTATTAAGATATATTTAACTCCAAATTCTAGTAATTAATTTTAACAGATAATATTTTTTGAGAGAATGAATTGTATTGTGATAGCGCCTTCACTATCACAACTCTCAGTCTGGAGATGAGATGACTTCCCTGTCAAGAGCATGTGTCTTGCATGAAGGAGACACAAAAGTTCATCTAAAATATCACTGCTGAGAGAAATGATCAAGTAGCCAACTCTGTTTTTGTGGTGTGTGTGTAGAAGCAGGGCTTTGAAGTGGTTTATATGATTGAGCCTGTGGATGAGTACTTCATGTGTCAGCTCAAGAAATTTAATGGAAAGAGCCTGGTCTCTGTAACTAAAGAGGGTGGGGACGAGATGAAAATGGAGGTGAGCAAGCTCAGGATTGAGAATCTCTGCAAGCTCCTGAAAGAGATATTCGACAAGAAGTTTGAAAAAGTGATAGACTTGCATCTTCACCCTCCTGCATTGTGACAAGCACCTGCAGCTGGACGTACGACATGAGGCAGATCATGAATGCCAAAGCACTGTGAGACAATTCTGGGCTGCATAATGTAGCTCAAAGATCCATCCTTACCACCCCATTGTGGAAGCCCTTCGACAGAAGATTGAGGCAGACAACAACCATGAATTGTAATATGAATATACTCATTTATTGTCTTTCTTTGTGTTAGTATAGTTGTGAATAATGTGTAAAAATACAAGTGGCCAAAGAACGAATGGTGTTACTTGAACCATACTGTAGAAATATCCCATGCTTGATACTGCCTTGAGGTCCAGGAAATAGGGGTCTAGGAACTTCAGAGACCTAGACTAAAGATGACTGACAAAATCCAAACCAAACCAAACCAAACCAAACCAAACCAAATCAAACCAAATCAAACCAAACTAAAAATAAAAGGTGAAAGCAAAAAGCAACGAAATGAAAGTCAATGAAATGAATTCTAATCCTGTTCTGCTATACTTACAGACTGAGGTGTAGGATAATCATCTTCAGAGAGACTTCATCCAGCAACTGATAGGCACAGATGCTGAGACCCACTGACAAGCATTAAGCCAAGCTCTCGGAATCCCACTGAAGAGTGGGATGAAGGATTGGAAAATACAGAGCATTCAGGGTCACCATAAGAACATCATACAGAATCAACTAACCAGCATTCATAGGGAATCTAAGAGACTAAACCAACCATCAGGGAGCCTGCTTATATTTGACCTGGATCATCCCTATATATGTCATGGCTGTGTAGCTTGGTATTCTTGTGAGATTTTTAACAGTGGGAGCAGGTGCCGTCTCTGACACCTTTCCATGCTTATCCTACTACTGGGTTGCTTATTACCCAGTCTTATTGGAACTTTTTATACCATGCTTGGTTAATATCCTTGAGAGCCCTGCTCTTTTCTAAAGGGGAACAGAGGAGGGAATCTGGGTGAGCGGGTAGAGAGGCAGTGACTGGGAGAAGTGGAGGGGAAACTGCAGTTTGGATTTAATATCAAAGAAAAAAAAGGAAAAAAATCTCTATAAATAGATGTGAAAAGAGCAGAGAATTGTCTTTTGAAGACATGGGCATGGGATTAATTCTGTGAAGCATTAATAACTAGAATTGTTACTGGATATAGGAACTCAGTAGCAGCTATACCACTTGATAGTCTGTGGTAGGGTGATCATGAGCTGCAACTAGTAACTAGTTATGTAGTAAGATCCATCAAAATAGCCCTCAGAGACCCAACAAAGGTGAACTCATCACAGAGTACAGAGCAAGAAAACTGTGTTAGTTTATACATTACTGAAAACTCAGTTTAGAAACATGAAAGCAGAATTTAAGTGTGATAACTGATTATTAATATTAAACAAATCATGTCTGTCCACATAAAATTAAAACATTAATTTATAAAAGAAATCAATTATTCTCAATTTTAACCTCAACTATATTAATCTAAAGCAAGTCACTGATGGGACTTTTAGATGGGTTCAGTTTCTTATCAATCTATTACTACCATTTTGTACAAGTAGTAATGTTGCCTCAAGGAAAGAATTTCAAAAAAAGTTGAACCATGGAGTACAAAGTGCATATCTTATTTTTTTATAGCTAACTACAGATTATAATGAACATCATTTTCAACTCTACCTTACTTCTTTATAAGATTAATCACAAGGTCATCAGAGTCACTTTAATTGACTTTTATGTGCAGTTGAACACCATCTACCTGTGTGGTATTGATCCAGCTGTACTGTGTTGTATCAAAGATAGCAAGCTACCCTTTCCTATCTTCTTCTCTAATAAGGCAGTTTCTAAAAATCTCCATGCAAAATAGCCATTGAAAAGCACAGCATAGCTGGGCGGTGGTGGCTCACGCCTGTAATCCCAGCACTCTGGGAGGCAGCAGCAGGCGGATTTCTGAGTTCGAGGCCAGCCTGGTCTACAGAGTGAGTTCCAGGACGCCCAGGGCTATACAGAGAATTACCATTAATTATTTCAAGATTTTTTTTCATTTTCACAAGGCATTTTATTATAGGTTAATCACCAATGCCCAAACATTCTCATGTAAGGCTGTAGCGACCGGTCTCTACTGAAAAAACCACTTCCGCACTCGTTTTGGAAGAGAGAGTGCAGAGGATCCTGTTTCTTGGGATGATCCAGGTAGAGGTGAGTCACTATCTGAGCTCTGAGATCTTTCTGGGGCCTCTTCTTTCTTCTTTTCTTGATTTTGTTTCTTTTTACCATTCTGCCGGTAGTAAAAGACCAATATGGTGCGTTTTCTTCCTTTCTTCTTGGCTTCTGAGTTCTCTTCAAGTACAGATTGAACTGTGTTCATTATGTTGGGCAAGTTTTCACATGCCGTGCCTTTCGTTGGACGACGAAGTCTTTTTTTCTGGCTTCTGGCCCTTCCTTCTCCTGTATTCGAGCTCCCAGATGACTCTTCATTGGAGTGGGCATCAGAGATCGTGCCCGAACTAGATTCGTCTGGATCCTCAGTCGAGTCCTCCATGTTATAGCTGTACTGGCTATCGTTAACTATGGGATGCCTCATATATATCCTCTCAGAACAATGAGAGCCACGCCCTTGAGCTTTGATTGGCTAACAAAATATCTCTCCAGCCAATGTATGTCTAAGGCCACTTGGATGTCACAAAGGCACCTCTCCTACAACTTCCATGAACTGGGAAGGGGAGCAGTGTCATAGAGGAAGAGTTAAAACAATTTAGAATAATGGATCTTATATAACTTACTCAAAATAATCTTTCATTATATACATTAATTGAAAATAGATTTTTTTCTTATATAAGTCCTGATTATAGTTTCTCCTCTCTCCATTCCCCTTAGTCCCTCCACACCTCTCCTTTTCTCTAGATCCACCACCATTCTGTTTCTCATTGGAGAAGATTATTCTTCTAAGAGAAAATAACCGAAAATGGTAAAAATAAAATAATTAAATGAAGCAGAACTATAATATCAAATTTGGACTTGACAACCAACAGGATTAATAGTCCAAGATCAGGCACAAGTCTCAGAAACACACTTGTCCTAAGTGCTAAAAGTCCCTAAAAAGTAGTAAGCTAATAGCTACAATGTATTTGCATGTAGTTCACATTTTTTCATCTGTAGATCTCTTTCTTTTTTGTATGGTAATGGGAGTAGATATCAGAGATAACTATGGCCTCAAAAAAATGAACTGAAAAAAATGTTTCTTCTGTTTCTATTCTCTAGAATAATCTGATGAGTATTAACACTAGATCTTTGAAAATCTGCTTTAATTCTGCATTAAAATCACATAGCCTTTTTGGAATTGAGGGAGGGGTGTTAGGAACTATATTTCACTAGGAGTTGGGGTATAATTTTATTTAAATTGTTTATATCACCTTGATTTTTAACTTTGATAAATGTTTGCTATTGAGAAAATTATTTATTTTAGATTTTCCAGGTTGGTGATAAACAGATATTTAAAGTATGTTCTTTTCATTCTCTAGTCTGTTATGTGCTCCTTTTTGTTAATTTAGAAATTATGTTATTATTTAAACCATTTTAAAATTTGAATGTATTTGATCATAAGCTTACTCTCACCAATGTCCTTTCACATAATATCCCTACCCACCCGTCTGTGAGTTCCTTCTCAAGAAACAGAGGAAAACTCAATACAACTACAACTCTCACTCACTCTAAACCAGTAAAAACATACTACCCCAAAAGAAAGAGACCACCCCACCTAGGGATCCATCCCATCTGCAGACACCAAACCTCCACACTAGTGCTGACTCCAAGAAGAGCTTGCTGTCAGGAGCCTGGCATGGCTGTTCCCTGAGATGTTCTATCAGTACCTGACTTATACAGATGCAGATACTCAGAGCCAACCATCAGACTGAGCCCAGAGACCACAATGAAAGAGTAAGGGGAAGGAATGAAGGAAATGAAGGGGACTGCAACCCCGGGGAAAAACAATATCAACTAACTGGACACCCAGGGCTCTCAGGGAATAAATCACCAACCAAAGAGTACACAAGGAGGGAGCCATGGCTTCAGATATACAAGTAGCAGACAATGCCCTTATCTGACTGACATCAGTGGGGAGGGAGGCCTGTGGTCCCATGGAGGCTTGATGTCCCAGTGTAAGGAGATGCTAGAGCAGTGAGGGAGGGGTGGGTGAGTGGTTAGAGGAGCACACTCATAGAGGCAAAGAAGAGAGAGGGAAGGGGGAAGGGATAGGGGGCTTGTGGAGAGGTAACTGGGAAGAGGGAGGGATATTATTTGAAATGTAAACAAATAATAAAAATTTATAAAGAAATAAAAAGCACAAACAAAATTATTGAGTCCAGAAATGTTAAATATTCCTGAACCTCAGTTCTGCCCTGCAGTGGCGGATATACCAATTCCAATGAGGGGAATGACTTTTCCTTCTACCTGCAGGTAAAGCAGTTAAAGTTGTCAAACTTTACCATAAAACTTTACTAGGTTTTCATTCATTCATTAATTTATTCATTTTTTAATGTAACCAATCATATATATATATATATGTATATATATATATATATATGTATGTATATGTGTGTGTGTGTGTGTCTGTGTGTGTATTCATTCACACATATGCTATCAAATCTAAGTTGGACATGACTAAACAACAGAAAGAAAGAGCCCAAGAACAGGTACAAGAATCAGGGACAAACTGAGGAGTCTTGTAAAAATACTAAACCTCTTTGTAAAAATACTCTTTCTAAGAGAAAAAAACCGAAAATGGTAAAAATAAAATAATTAAATGAAGCAGAACTATAATATCAAATTTGGACTTGACAACCAACAGGATTAATAGTCCAAGATCAGTCACAAGTCTCAGAAACACACTTGTCCTAAGTGCTAAAAGTCCCTAAAAAGTAGTAAGCTAATAGCTACAATGTATTTGCATGTAGTTCACATTTTTTCATCTGTAGATCTCTTTCTTTTTTGTATGGTAATAGGAGTAGATATCAGATAACTATGGCCTCAAAAATGAACTGAAAAAAATGTTTCTTCTGTTTCTATTCTCTAGAATAATCTGATGAGTATTAACACTAGATCTTTGAAAATCTGCTTTAATTCTGCATTAAAATCACATAGCCTTTTTGGAATTGAGGGAGGGGTGTTAGGAACTATATTTCACTAGGAGTTGGGGTATAATTTTATTTAAATTGTTTATATCACCTTGATTTTTAACTTTGATAAATGTTTGCTATTGAGAAAATTATTTATTTTAGATTTTCCAGGTTGGTGATAAACAGATATTTAAAGTATGTTCTTTTCATTCTCTAGTCTGTTATGTGCTCCTTTTTGTTAATTTAGAAATTATGTTATTATTTAAACCATTTTAAAATTTGAATGTATTTGATCATAAGCTTACTCTCACCAATGTCCTTTCACATAATATCCCTACCCACCCGTCTGTGAGTTCCTTCTCAAGAAACAGAGGAAAACTCAATACAACTACAACTCTCACTCACTCTAAACCAGTAAAAACATACTACCCCAAAAGAAAGAGACCACCCCACCTAGGGATCCATCCCATCTGCAGACACCAAACCTCCACACTAGTGCTGACTCCAAGAAGAGCTTGCTGTCAGGAGCCTGGCATGGCTGTTCCCTGAGATGTTCTATCAGTACCTGACTTATACAGATGCAGATACTCAGAGCCAACCATCAGACTGAGCCCTGAGACCACAATGAAAGAGTAAGGGGAAGGAATGAAGGAAATGAAGGGGACTGCAACCCCAGGGAAAAACAATATCAACTAACTGGACACCAAGGGCTCTCAGGGAATAAATCACCAACCAAAGAGTACACAAGGAGGGAGCCATGGCTTCAGATATACAAGTAGCAGACAATGCCCTTATCTGACTGACATCAGTGGGGAGGGAGGCCCGTGGTCCCGTGGAGACTTGATGTCCCAGTGTAAGGAGATGCTAGAGCAGTGAGGGAGGGGTGGGTGAGTGGTTAGAGGAGCACACTCATAGAGGCAAAGAAGAGAGAGGGAAGGGGGAAGGGATAGGGGGCTTGTGGAGAGGTAACTGGGAAGAGGGAGGGATATTATTTGAAATGTAAACAAATAATAAAAATTTATAAACAAATAAAAAGCACAGACAAAATTATTGAGTCCAGATATGTTAAATATTCCTGAACCTCAGTCCTGCCCTGCAGTGGCGGATATACCAATTCCAATGAGGGGAATGAATTTTCCTTCTACCTGCAGGTAAAACAGTTAAAGTTGTCAAACTTTACAATAAAACTTTACTAGGTTTTCATTCATTCATTAATTTATTCATTTTTTAACTTAACCAATCATATATACATATATATGTATATATATGTGTGTGTGTGTGTGTGTGTGTGTGTGTGTGTGTGTATTCATTCACACATATACTATCAAATCTAAGTTGGACGTGACTAAACAACAGAAAGAAAGAGCCCAAGAACAGGTACAAGAATCAGGGACACACTGAGGAGTCTTGTAAAAATACTAAACTGAACGGCATAGTGTATAGGCAGAGGAGCTGGTGGAGGCCAGTGCAGGCCGTGTTCATGCTGCCTCAATCTTTGTGGTTTTATGTGAGCCATACTTATGCTGATTTAGAGAACCTTTTTACTTAATGTCCTTCAACCCCTCCTGGCTCTTACACTATGTCTGCTCTTCTGCAGGATTTCCTGAGCTCTGAAGGGAGGGATTTGATGGATATCCTATTTACAATCATCCATGTAATGTTTGGTTGTGGGTCTGTATATTTCTTCCCATTTTCTGCAGGAGGAAACCTCTCTGATGGTGGCTTAACAAGGCACAGATCTGAGTATAACCCCACCTCCCCAATTACAAATTATGATGTAGAGCCTGCGGATTTTCTGTTAGCATTGCAGTGTTTGGTTGGTTAGCATAGTTGCCAGCAACATAAAACGAGATTTTGAAGCAAAGAAAAGTGGATGAGGAAGAAGAAATCCCTCCTAAAATGTAAAATGAAATAATCGTGAACATATTCCAACCCCCATTTCTTAAAAATAACATGAAAAGAAAAGTCAAACAATAAAGAATATTTCAGTTTATTGAATAATATAATCTACCTTGGAGTAAATGAAGATTTCTTCAATAAAGCCTATTACAGAAGTGAAAAACTGATGGATTAGTCAGTCTACACAGAAAACGGCAAGTTCAACAGACTACATGTCTTAAGAGAGGAAAAGGTAAGTGACATTTTGGGGAATGAATTATTAGAGTTAAATCATTTATTTTTGTATAAATAAAAGCTTCAATAAATCAATTCAAATGTAAAACCTCCAAATAAATAAATCAGAAAATATAATTAAATGTTCTTAAAATGAACTTTGGTTCAAAACACTGAGCAAGTATTTAATCTCAATATTTATTAGAATAAGAATAATTTATAAGACACCATGTAAAAACTGCATACCTTCTATGTAGATTAATTTTTAGTTATTCACTTTAAGTCCTCTTCACTGCACCCTCCCAGTGACCCCCTCCCACAATTTCCCATCCTCCTCCCTTCCTCCTATGAGCTGCTGTGGATTCCCCTGGGTATCTGCCCAACCTGACAAATCAAGTCTCTGTGAGACCAAGTTCATGCTCTCCCTCTGAGGCCACACAAGGCAGTCCCGCTAGGAGAACATATACCAAGGACAAGCAGCAGCTTTTGGGATAGCTTCCTACAACTGTCGTTGAGGACTCACATGAAGACAAAACTGCACATTTGTTCCATATGTGTGGGGAGATCTAGGTCCAGCCTGTGTATGCTATTTGACTGGTGATTCAAGTTCTACAAGTCCCAAGGATCCAGGTTTGTTGAATCTGTTGGTGTCCCTGTAGAGTTCCTATCCCTTTCTGGGCCACAATCCTCCCTATTCTTCCATAAGAGTCCCCAGGATCCATCCACTGTTTGGCTGTGGGTGTCTGTATCTCTCTGAGTCAGCAGGTAGGTAAACTAGGAAAGTCTGCTAGTATTGAGGAACAACAGGAACAATAGATAGTATCAATGTTTTATACTTTCCCCTGGAATGAGTCTCAGGTTAGGTCTTATAGAACAACAATAATTCTAATTACTAATGATGGCTTAAGGAAACTAGAACTTTTACATCCTGAGATTAGGTATAAAAAAATAGGAAACCTAAATTTCAAAGTACTCCTTCTTCAATGTAGATGAAGGGAGAGACTCACAAGGCTTTTGAAATTCACACAAAACTTGTAAGACTCAGAACACTCAGGCAAATTCTAAGACTAAGAGCCCCTTTTCCAAACCTCCATAAGTAATAACTACTGGGGAGAGGGAACACTTTGATGGTATAGCTGCTGGTAAGCACAGAGGAATCCAGGGATGTGGCTCTTTTGAGCCTTCAGTCATAATAACCAGATCCTCTCACTCATGCTTCTAAGTGACTCAAACAATCTCATTGCTTCATTAAAGTAGACTTAGACAGGATTGTCCTTTTATGTGCATATCGTGCACTACTAGTTCACTATTTACTACTAATACTTGACACTGTTATTTTTTAAGTGTGTCTGTCTGTGTGTACAAACAGATATGCAACCTGCTCAGTCTATGTGTTACTTGCATGTATATGATCATAAAACTAATTTTTTGACTACTTTAATTTTTAATAATATAGTTTTATTTTATATACATTTGTTATTTGTCTACATGTATGTCTGTTTGAGGGTATCAGGTCCCCTGGATCAGGAGATCTATAAGGAAGCTGGAATTGAACATGGGTGCCTCTGGAAGAACAGCCAGTGCTCTTAACTGATGAACTATCTCTTCATCCCAGAATTAACTACTTTATATTAGATAACAGAGTCTTCCTTGGGGAAGAGCTCTTCTTCTATGCATTTTACAGTTGATTGTAGTTCTATGTCTATGGTTGAGGCCCCATGAGGTTACCTTCTTCCATGTTAATATAGCCTGTACTGTTCAGGTCTTTTATTTATTTATTTATTTATTTCTGGTAGCCATGCCAATGAGAAAACAGAGGGTAGCCTCTCTGACATTTTATTTAGGGCTTCATGCTTTATAACTCCTGGAATATAGTACAAGTCATATAGTATGAAAACATAAAGCTTCATAATAAAAATAACAAAAAAATTGTCTTTGTTCCCCAGACCAAAGAATGTGTTCCATCAATTCTCTGATCCTATCATACTATCAATGACAGCTAAGCTATCTTTTCTAGTGGAGTTCAGCTTCACAAATAAAACTTTATCTTTCCCTTTTGTGGCTCATGTTTGGCTGAGGCTATGATGGTATAACTAACCTATTAAAGTTCAATGGTAATTCACCTCAATATCCTCACAAAATTGAAATCAATATATACCAATAAAATGTAAATAATTAAAAACCATACTGTAACTGCAAGTATGGACAAAGTGTGGAACAGAGACTGAGGGAAAGATCATCCAGAGACTGCCTCTCTTAGGGATCCATCCCATAGACAGTTACCAAACCCACACACTATTGTGGATGTTAACAAGTGCATACTGACTGGAGCATGATATAGCTGTCACCTGGGAGGCTCTGCCAGTGCATGACAAATACTGAGGGGGACACTCTCAGCCAACCATTGAACTGAGCACAGGATCCCCAATGGAGGAGCTAAAGAAAGGACACAAGGAGCTGAAGAGCTTTGCAGTGCCTTGGGAGGAACAACAATTTGAACCACCCAGTACCCCCAGACTAAAGCACCAGCCAAAGAGTACTCATGGATGGACCCATGGCTCCAGATGCATATGCAGCAGAGGATGGCCTTGTTGGGCATCATAGGGAGGAGAGGCCTTTGGTCCTGAAACACTTAGATGACACAGTATAAGGGACTGCCAGGACAGGGAAGCAGGAGTGGGTGGATTGGTGATCAGGGGGAGGGGGTGGGTTAAGGGATTTTTTTGTTGGGGGGGGAGAGGGCAACCAGGAAAGATAAAAACATTTGAAATGTAAATAAAGAATACATCTAATAAAAAAGTATGGTCATAGGGGATGATTTTAGTGCACAAATAATAAATATATTGAGGTTGCTTCCATTTATTTTTTTATAAAATGAAGATACATTGTTGATTCTTTTAAAGAGATTTTACAAGAGGATGCTACATATATTTTTCAAAAAGTTAAAGAGATAATTTTAAAAATCAATCTTCTCTACTTTACTACCATAGAATATCAGACACTAATGTTAAGATATGATTTACATATATTTGTGTATCATTGTGTTTGTGAGTATGAATGAAGATGCATGTATATGTAGAAACTACAGGATCATGTTCCTCAGGTAAGGTCCACTTTTGGTATTTGAGAGAAGGTGAGTTGTTATCCTGGAACTCGACTGAGCTTAGACTGGTTGACCAGTGAGCTCTAGGGATAGGTTTTGTCCTCTTAGAGTATATTGTCATTTTTGTTAGCGTTAATTATGTTTATACAGTATCTGCTAATATAGAATGTCAAAGCGTTTCAGATCAGATTTTGCTAAGCTATTAATAAAAACATGAGTTTGATTCCTGAAAAATTAATACAACTTATAAAAGATGAAATGTTTTAGTGATACTTATTAAAATATATTTCCATCAAAAAAGGACTGATCACAGCATTGATCAGTTCTTTTAAGTACACTAGAGTAAGTAAGGAAAGAATAGTGTGGATACAAATGTATCATATTTCCTTTATTTGGTTAATTGATATAGAAGTGATATACAATATGAATTAGCCTCTGCGTGAGAGTGTGAGTTACTTACGTAACTAAACACACACACACACACACACACACACACTTTCCAATTAAGAGTATCAATGAGTGTTAAATGTATTCTGTACTGTTTGATTACAATTTAGTATTGATATGAATTTTTCTGAAAGTAGCTGAATATAATATTGGTAGATTTTAAAGTAGTCACTGAGCAAAGACTTTTCAATTATTCTGTAGTTTGGAATGTTTCGAACATTTCCTGAAATAATTACATTTTATTGTTCATTTTAGCTCCTGCCCATTCTAATTATTGTAATTTTGTAATTTCTTTTCTCATATAATATCCTACTTGTGTCTTCACACCTCAAGAATATCATTATTCATTTCTTTTCGTCCCTGGAAAAGGATGAAAATTAAAACTGTATGTGGTTTGCTTTCCCCCAGACCTCTTGATGGCTTGGAACTTACCATAAAGGCTAGGCCAGCTTATACCAGTACTCCAAGGAACTGCCTGTTGCTACCGTTTTCCAACTATTTTACGTTAGTTCTGCGTATCAGACTTGGGCCCTTCTGTTTTTTAAGGTAAGTGTTTTATTGCCTGAGCTATTTCCATAGTCATGACCAATTCTGAGACGTGGTTTGTTGTTGTTGTTGTTGTTTATTTGTTTTTTTCATTTGTTGGAACTGTGAAGCATACAACTCATCTTATTTCTGTGTACAGAGAGTTTTTTATTTAGAAATTGAGAAAAGTAAAATTTAATGTTTCTGATAATCTTAATACTAAATACTATAAAATATAAAAAGCTCATTCAGTTCTATATCTTAGAGTCACAAAAAAAATTAGACATAAAAAGATACAATTAGAATATTATGAACAAGTGTTGTATTTTGCCAAATGCCTCTTCAGCATCTAACAAGATGATCATGTGATTATTTTTCTAAACATTATTCCTGATGGTATGGTGTGCTTTACAGTCAGGAGCCTAGCATGGCTGTCCTCTGAGAGTCCCAACAAGCAACTGACTGTGACAGCACTTCTATGGATACTTAAACCAAACCATTAGACTGAAGTGAAGTTGAATTAGGGGAAGGCTGGATGAAGCTGAGGAAGAGAGCCACCCCATAGGCATTCTAGGAGTCTCAACTATCCTGGACCCCTGAGCTCTCTCAGGCAGTATGTGCTATCTGGTCCAAGGCTCCAGACACATATGCTTCAGTGGTCTGCCTGACCTGGTCGTAGTAGAAGACTTGCCTAACCCTTGAGAGAGACTGAGGACCCAGGGAGTGGGGAGGCCTGGCAGGGAGGGAGAGGGAGTTAGAGCCTTGGAGATTTCCTCTTGGAGACATGGGGGAAGAAGAATGGGATAAGGAATTGTGGAAGGGTGGACCTTGAGGGAGCAATGGCTGGACTGTAAAAAACTGAATGTAAAAACAAAAATTTAAATTAAAACATAAAACAAAAAATCAGAATAATTTAATCTTTTTATTTTAAAATTTTGAAAAATCTATTAATTGGTGGTTATTCATTATTTCACATAGCTGTTGTTGTTTCAGCAAATAGAAATGCTTATAAGATAGAATTTTGTATATTCCAGTAAAGTAAATGCAAATACTTTTATTTCAAGTGATAATATAATATACTCATGCAGCAATGAAATCTGTCTAAGAAGTAAAATGTGGAATCTTAATTTTTCAGCATAACCATGCATTACATGTGAGACATGAACTTCAGTGCTTATTTGTCTGCATTACTATATGAGGTTTTATTTCCTTTTTTGATAAAACACTCAAATAAGCTATATTTAAAAATAACTATAGCATTTTTGAGATGCTGCTGTAATAAACTTGAACACTGATTGATGTGAATAATTATTCCCAAACTTCAAGTACTCATAAAGTGACAGAAAAATGGAAAAAAATTAAACTTTCAAGCAAATAAAAAAGTTCTAAAATAATGTAATCAGACTGATATTAATTAAATACATAAGGGAAACAAAAATGTGAATTTATATGAAAATAATGTATATGACTAAGCAAAAATATATATTTCCATTTCAGATGATTCTAATGATGAAATTGAGTATAAAATTGTCACATTAACTATAGGCATGGACAGAGAAGTAGACAAACAAAATCTATCAAATTTAATCTAAAGCAAAGTTCTGAATGGGTACTTTTTTATATTCTTGTCAGAATAACCTCTTTTTCTTCTGGCTACCATATCTCTTAAATGTGGCAAGCTCTAGGTTTTGTTATGATAAGATTTCTCCTAGTATTATCATTGTATAAATATTTTTACTCAGGCTCTCTTAAGCACACCATCCTCCTTTTAGTTACACACCTAAGAAACACATGTGCATTGGTTATGCATATTTGACACTGAGCAAATTAGTACTACCATATTCCTTGAATATTAGTTTCATCACTCTGAATGCTGCCAACTTCCTGGTCAGTACCAGCTGGGTCCTTTTTGTTTAGACAGGCACAGGTATATTTTCCTTCCATTTCCCTTGCTATTTATTTGAGATTATGTCTTAGGTAAGTTTAACTGTGTTGGAATATATTGAAAACATTTTTACATTCATAACCTTTTCAGGATTTAGTTTTAGAAGTTGATGCTATTCCTAAAACTTAATGACAGATTTATTATCATAAAGGTATGCAAACTTAAAATACTAGAGGAAGGACCCAAGGAGCTGAAGGGGTTGGCAGCGCCATAGGAGGAACAAAGATTTGAGCCACCCAGTACTCCCAGAGCTCCCAGGGACAAAGACATCAACCAGATGGCTCCAGATGCATAGGCAGCAGAGGAAGGTCTTGTTGGACATCAAAGGGAGGAGACACCCCCTGGTCCTGGAAAGGCTTGATGTAGCAGTGTAGGGGAATACCAGGACAGGTATGCAGGAGGGGCTTGATTGGGGAACAGGGAGGGGAGATGGTTTATGGGACTTTTGGGTAGGAGAAACCAAGAAAGGGGAAATCATTTGAAATGTAAATAAAGAATATATGTAATAAAAAAATTTAAAAAAAAGAAAATTGAAAAAAATTACTAATGTCTAAATAAGTTAAGCTAATATTTTAAAGAGACTACATAATACTCATGATTTTAATTTAGTTAGATATGACAAGATAATTAAGAAATATTTAATTATTTGATTAAAATTATCTGTGTATAAGAAGACATTTGTATTTTATTATATATAAATGATGTCTTAAAAATGCCAGTCATTATTGACATTTCAGAGGAAGTTTAGACTATAAGTCAAGTATTTCTTATACATTTTATTTTTAGAAGAGACTAAATAATAATTAGCTCTTTTGCAAAGAGTCATAATAAGGATGCGTGTAGCTATTAGATACTTTCATTACACCTACCTCAAAACTTAATATTTATATGTGTTATCCCAGGTACTCTTTAGAACCAGATTGGAGATAAATCCTTTCAACATAGACAATCAAATGTTGTCCAAAATGACTTGTCTAATAAGAGGAGGCTTAAAACTTTAAGAGTAAAGCAGAATAAAAGATTATGAACTTCCCTTCATAATACTTCAGGTAAATTACACTCTGATTTTCTGCTTAGAAGGAAAAGAGTCTATTCTATAGGTAAATATATGCAAACAGGCCTAATTCTACTTTTACACCTTTACATACAACATCTCAAGCATGATTCCTTGACCTTCCAGTGCTTGAGAAAATTCACTATGAAGATAGCATATACTTTCCTTGTTCATTTGATGTATTAAGTAATTTGGATTACAAAGTCATTAAATCACTGAGAAGGACTTGCTGCATCTTTTAAATGAAATACTGACAAAATTTCTTCCTCCCTAAGAACATTAAGCTACTTGATGTGGGAGAGATGAAGTGGTGCTAATTAAACATCTGGCATCCAACCTCACTTCTCTGTTTTCCCTTATGCAAACAACAGCTTGCAAAGGGAAATGAGTGATTTAAAAGATTGATGATTCAAAAAATAAGATAAAAACCTATGCAAAACAGGAAATTCATTACAATACAAGTTTACTATGAAGCTAAAATTATTATTAGTACCCAATTTTATTCCAATTTATTCAATAGTATAAACGTATTTCTAATAAAGTCATGTACCAGATATTGTTAGGTAGTCAAGCAAATGCTAAAGAGAGTGGGAAAACAATGTGTATATGTTTCCCCTTAGGACTATATAACATCAAATTATCATGCTGTATGATTGCTTATCTATATGTTTGCATACATATTTCAATAGATATATGACTGAGATGTCAAATTCATGTCCAAGAATGATGTAATATGTGCATATATATATGTGTGTGTGTGTGTGTGTGTGTGTTTATATGTAAATTAAAACAATAGTATTTTAACTTTATTCATCTTATTTCTAAGATATGATGCCGAGTTTTCACCCTCTGGGCTTTGATGTCTTATATTTTAAATTAGATAATTAATGAGATACCTTAAAGATGCATTCTGACAAAAATGAAGCCAAAAGAATTAGTCTCAAAATACCCATTCTATATTTCCTCAGGACCAGTTATCCTAGTTAGCTTTATCTATTAACCTGATGTTTCCTAGAGTCATCTAAAAAGGGAATTTCAATTGAGGGATTTCCAGGATCAGGTTTGGCTTTGGGAACTATGATGGCTTTTCCTGGTTGTCAACTTGACTACATTTGGAATGAACTACAATCTAGAAATACACGGTATACCTATGATCCAGATCTTGAGGCTGAAAGACAAGTTTCTGACATGCATCTTGACACAGAGATCTTGTGTCTTAGTGGCCATGAAAATCTTTGGCCCAGGAAGAGCAGTACAAACGTTTACTTCCTGGAGATTGAGACAAGCAGATCTCTGAGTTCAAGGCCAGCCTAGGACAAAACAATTTTAGATCCAGGCATGGTGGTACAGACCTTTAATCTGGACCACAACTTTTGCTAAAGGAAGAACAAAGATTCAATCTTTGATTGCTTGCACTTACTTGCCAGTACATCTGTTGGAACCTATTTCTGCAGAAGATCAGATTAAATACCTAGCCTTATCGGACTTCCCATTTATAGCTGCTCATTGTTGGCTTAGTTTGACTATAGACTTCAAGTCACTACAATAAATCCCCTTAATATATAGAGATATCCCACATGTTCTTTGACTCTAGAGGATCCTAACTAAAACAGTAATAGCCTTGTGGTATTGTCTTGATTGTTTATGATCTCTAAACATACTCTGGGCAGCACTATTCTCTGTGCAGGTCTTAAGTTGGACAATGAGGCTAGCTAATGCTGAGTTTGTCAGCAAGCCAACAAGATGCATTTCTCTAAGGTTTTGCCTTTGAGTTCATGTTTCAGTCCTTGTGTTCAGAATCTATCTTGACTTCCCTATGTGATAGATTATAACTTCTAAATTGAAAATTGGATTTTCTAGGTAGTACCTGGTCATAGTGTTTATCAAAACAGAAAGAAACTAGGGAAAGCCTCAGGTACTTCTTTGGACTCCTGCTCTGCAAGGCACGATATTTGTCAGTGTTCTCTCAAATATAGGAACTGTGTGCAGAGAAAATGATAGTCATATAGAGATCCCTTTCATTGCCTCAGACCAGCATCAGCTTTCCACTATCCTTTACCTCCTAAAATTGAAGGTCTAGTACTAAGGTTTTCATAGAAAATGGAGTTGATAAAATACCATTTTTTAATTATATAAGGTCACTTGTACAGCAACACAATGATAACAGAAGATATTGTAGAAATACTTGTTCTCCAGCATGTAAAAGACAGACTCAGGTATTACTGGATTTTGGTTCAAGCACTTATATGTTATGTTAAGTCTTAGAAGAAACAAATCAGAGACTGGAAAACAATTATGACATAATGTACTTTGATTCACTTAAAATTATATAGTTCCGGACTAAAGAGATGACTCAGATGTGAAGAACACTTACTGACCTTGGAGAAGACTAGGATTCAGTTTCTAGTACCCACATGGCAGCTTATAAACATCTGAACATAGCTCCTGTTTCAGTGGCTCTGATACCTGTTCTTGCTTCTATGGGCACTATATGTACTTGGTGAACATATATGAATGTTGTCAAAACGCATATACACATAAAACAAACAAATAAATTAAGTAATTCCAGGACTGGATTGCTGTAAGTGGTCTGTCTTTGTAGTCCTGGATTTCCTAGCATTTACTCTGTAGATCAAGCTGTCCTCAGACTCACAGAGATCCACATTCCTCTGCCTCCCAAGTGCTGATATTAAAGGCATGTGCCACTCTGTCTGCTCAAGTATATATTTTTTAAAAGACAGATATGATTATCTATGAATATATGAAAATGTGTAGTTTTAGAAAACATGCAAATACAGGAAGAAGAAATGTATTCACAAACCTTTCCTTACATGGCAAGCATAAGAACTGATTAAAAATTTCAAGCAATTAGGTTAAAATTAGCTATTAAAATTCAATTCAATATGATATACTACAGACTCGTTAGGTGTTATATTTCTCCTTGATTTATTTTTGCCATATTGAGTATTTTTTAAAAGAGACTTTAGCAAAGGTACTAAGATATCTTTCCAACCCCCACTTAATTTTTATTGACAGAATTATTTTACTGTAAGAGGAAGTACTCTTCATTTCCTCTTAGTTGTTAGTCATAGATTCTGATAATTTGAGGGGAAAATAAGCTGATCATTATGTTATTCAGTAAATGCATTTCTATGTTTTAAATACTAAACATAGCAACAAAACACATATATTTCTGTAAGTGGTATTAAGAGTTCTTTGGATATATTTCCAAGAGTAGCATAGCTGAATCTTGTGGTAGATCTATTTTCAGATTTAGAGAAGCCTCCATCCTGATTTTCATTGTGGATGCAAGATTTTCTACAATCACCAGCAATTAATAGGTGTTCTCGTTTACCAAACACAACCCATAATTCATTGTTTTTGCATTAAAAAATTATTGTCCTCCTTTCAATGTTCAGAGATAACTGCCAAGAGAAAGATGAAACTTCGTAAGAGCAGAAAGTGGATCAAAACTATGCCCTTCCCTCCCAGCTCCTGAGCAGGAATTCCAGACCTGTGTTAGCCATAATCCTCTCACCACATACACACCTAGGGTAGAGCCTCAGACCAAGGTAAAGTTCATTGTTCTTCCAAATCAACAAGGTCCTGAATTAAGCAGGTGACACAAAGAGCTGCCTGAGCAGTGGGGCCAATGCCTGCTGAGCAGTCAGACCAGTTCTCCTGAACAGACTGTGGAATTTGGGGGAGGGGGTCTCACCTGAAACTTTAAATTCTGAGTCTTCCATTAAACCTTGGGACCTTGATTAGCAACTGTTGTCTTGGTCTCCTTCTTCTCTTGCTGCCTTCCCATACATCCCAGCTTTCCTTCCAGGTAAACTGTTCAATGTAAATGTGGGCAGTAAAACAAAATTATAAGGAAACTGTTTTACTCGACCTAGCAGTACAGTTGTACATGTACATTTATAGATGTTGTAACTGTATACACAGTCCTACCCAAACTCAAGCGAAGCAAAACTCATACAAGAGGGGCCAGGTGGGCATGCAGTTCCAGCTGCAACCTGGGGCTTTAATATCTCCTAGATAAGTAGAAAGACAGCTTCTTTTTTTAATTAATTAATTAATTTATTGTAAACTGCAGATTTTATTCCCCTCCTGGTCCACACTCTGTTCTAAATCTCATAACTCCTCCCCAACCCCCTATCTCTATTAGGATGTCCCACCACCACCCTCATCCCAGCAGACTTTTAAACTCCCTGAGGCCTCCAGTATCTTGAGGGGTAGGTGCATCTTCTCTGACTGAATCCAGACCCTGCAGTTCTCTGCTGTATCAGTTGGTATATACTGCCTGCTTGGTGGTCCAGTGTCTGAGATATCTCAGGGATCCAGGTTAATTGAGACTGCTGGTCCTCCTCAGTGTTACCCTCCTTCTCATCTTCTTCCAGTTTCCCCTAATTCAACCACAATGGTCAGCAACTTTTGTCCATTTGGTTAGGTGCAAATATCTGCATAGCTGACGCTTTCAGCTGCCTCTTGAGTCTTCTGGAGAGCAGTCATGCTAGGTCCCTTTTTGTGAGCATTCCATAGCCTCAGTAGTAGTGTCAGGTCTTGGGGCCTCTAATTAACCTGGATCCCACTTTGGGCATTTCACTGGACCTTCTTTTCCTCAGGCTCCTCTCCATTTCAGTCCCTGCATTTCTTTCAGACAAGGAACAACTACGAGTCAGAGTTTTGACTGTGCAATGGCAACCCCATCCTTCACTTGATGCCCTAACAGAAAGACAGTTTTTTTTCTTCTTTTTTTTTTTTTTTTTGTTTTTTTTTTTTTAATGTGTAATACTAGTAGGGCGAGTAGGATGACCATACCCCAGTGGGTAGTCACATGTACAAGTATATATGCGCAGCACAAATTTGACTTGATTGGCTTGAAAAGAAAAGAAGATCAAGGTTGGATGGATAGAAAAAGGGAATGGACCTCTCAGGAATTAAGGGAAGGCCATGTGTGATCAAAGTGGATTTTGTTATATTCTTAAAGACCTAATTTACAAATGAGGCAGGGGGTAGGATGGGATGGACCTTTTGGTAAATGCTTATAAGAAGCATCTCTATACCCATTCTAGATATTAGTTCCTATGACTCTAGGGCTAACACTGTAAAATCTTCTCTCCAAGGTACTCTCACCTACTGTGTCATAGGCATTACTCTCTTGTGCTGCCAGGATGCTCTGTTAGGAGACTATCCTCCTCTCAAGTACCAAATCTCTTTGACTTTCCTCCCACCATGTGTATAGGTCTACCCTCACTCTTTTTTACCACACTCTTTGTTGTTTTCTCTGGTGCTTAGGATGTATGATTTGATAATCCAGAATAACATATGCTATAGCAGTCTAAATTGCAATATAACCTTCCATGTATTAGTAATATTAGACCCATAGCTATAGTTTGATGTTTCAAGAAATTTCAAATAATCTACATGAAAGAATGTTATTTTCTATTCAAAAATAAAAGCAGGTTTACCTTTAAGGAAAATAATTCTATGAAGTGGTTTTGTATAGATAAATAGATCTTTATTTAAGAATAATTGCACAAGCATCCCTGTAGAGTTTTAAATATTAAAGTATGTGGATTTCAGTGGCTTCAGAGGAAAGATAAGAAGTTATCAGAGGTGAAGAATAACAATGAAGAAATAGGATCTACTTACTTTACTCTTATTGAGTACTGGGTAATAAAGGAGAATCAAGGATGAGTCTCATTTACCCTTTACAATAGACTCTTGTCATTTACCAAAGCAGAATAAATATCCAGATGAAAATATGAGAGACAGACATGGTAGTGATTGCTAATAACCCCAGCATTTGGGAGGCTAAGACAAGAAATTCTCAGATTCAAAGCAAGTCTGGACAACATTTGAGATGCTGTCAAAGTAAACAAAATAAGCAAAAGCACCATGTTCTACATAAGTTATCACAGAAATTCTCTTAAATCCCTCAAACGATACAGGATTTTGATATTTGATATTGCTCCTTCATGTGCACGCGCACACCC
Organism: Apodemus sylvaticus; assembly: GCF_947179515.1. Lineage (NCBI taxonomy): Eukaryota > Metazoa > Chordata > Mammalia > Rodentia > Muridae > Apodemus > Apodemus sylvaticus. The sequence continues at coordinate 60,058,683 of NC_067477.1, forward strand.
ACACCCACACACCCAAACCCACACACACACACAGAGGGAGCCAGGGAGGTAAGGAGAGAGAGAGAGAGAGAGAGAGAGAGAGAGAGAGAGAGAGAGAGAGAGAGAGAGAATGAGAGAGACTGAATTTGAACTTAGCTAGTCACTTCCTTCCTGCTGGCTAGCTTCCATAATGTCAAAGGTTAATGTCAGCAGCATCTGGGGACTAAGTAAATGTCCTAATCCTATTGTGAACCCTATAACCTAGAATACCAACCAACCAGTCAAGGAGGGCCCATTGGTGCAGTAGCTGCATGATGCTTAGGTCACACAACTCCTTTTGGGTTTGGTTCAAACCCTGTTCTGTAGGAGTTATTTCAAGCCTTATACTGTAAAACTAGTAAAAATCTATGAGTTTTCAGTTGAGTATACACTTACAAACATATTCCTGTTCAGTTTATAAAACCCACACCAGAGGGATCATAACTACTTCTAACTCCAGCTCTGAGGGCTCTGATATCTTCTTCTGACCTTTTAGAAACTTATACTCATGACAAACACACACACACACACACACACACACACACTCTCTTCAAAGAAGAAATGACATCAAACTTATTCCTAGATATCTGTGTTTGTTTCTATTAAGAAATGATACTCTCAGCTTCCAACCAGAGAAGCTTCTCTTCATATAATGGTGATAACAAGTAACAGACACACGGAGGAATTTCTAAAAACACCAAAGTGGAAACCATAATATGTGCACGGATGACCTGGTACAGACACATACAGGCACCATGTCTGTTGCCTCAGTCTCTACAAGCTCACGTGCGTTTTGGTGTATTGATTTAGGTGGACTTGTTTCCTTGGTGTCTTCCATCTCCCTAGGCTGGACTCTTACACTATTTTAGCTTCCCCTTCCCAGGGGTTCTCTGATCCCATAGCGAAGGGATTAGATGGAGACATCCCTTTAGAGCTGAGTATTCCAAGATTTTTAATTGTCTACATAATGTCTGACTGCAAGTTGCTTTATTTGTTCCTATCTGCTACAGTTTCTGATTCTCATGACTTCTCTTGGGCTCTTCTCCATGTGTTTATTTTTCTTTTCTAATTCTGAAATGATAGTTTTAGTTTTATCTTATTAGATATTTTTTATCCCTTAGAAACCCTTTGTTTTCTAATGAGAAACAAAGGAAGGGGAATCTGGATGGGAGTAGGGGTCTGAAGAAACTTGGAGTAGTAAACAGAAAGGAAATCATAATCAGGATATATCATGTAAGAAAAGAAACTATTTTCATTTTAAGGGGCAAGGATGAATGGTAAAAACATCTTTATTATCCTTTGTACTTGCAAACTAAGCATGTATCAATTTTTATATTTTAATATAAATATATTATTTTGTATTGAGATTTACTGGGCTTCTTGTGAGGGGCATACTTATTGGCTACTCCATTTTCATTATTTTGACACTGCTTAACTGATATTTATGTTGACTATAAATTTCAATATATCTTGATTCCAAAAAAGAAATAAAAGACATGCTGACAAAAAGGGATACATAAGTTCTCAGACATAAGAGGACATTTATATTATTTCCTTTCTAAGGCTCAAGGGCTATTGTAGAGTAGGGAATAGTAATATAAAACCTAGAAGATAAGGAGGGGTGTGAAATACTAAATTCTGGGGATAGCACAGTCATCATTATTGTTATGAACATACTAGCTGTGGTTGTCTGGACTAGATTTATATTAGACTTGACTTGGAAACAGTCAGTGTTAAATAGGGAAGGACTTCATGGCGATCTTTCCTGCCTTGGTAAATGATTGACTACTGTTTAATGTTGGGGGATAGGGAGTCATTTTCCTTAGATGTTTATCTGCAGCTGAGCTTGCCAGACTCCACTGGACTATTCCCAACACAAGGTTCTAACCTGGAGAGACACTTTAAACTCACTAGGTTAAAAGAGAGAGAGAGAAGAAGGGGTTCAATAAGGGAAAGGAAGAGATAAGGCAGAGGGAGATGAAAGTATGAAAGAGGAGTGAATATCTTACCTACAGTTATATGAAATTGTCAAAGAAAAATTAATAATCAAATCAATGTTAAAAGTAGTTTTCAAGACAAACAAATATAAGCAATTGAGGAAAAGAAAATTTAGAAGTACATGAGCTGGCCATATTCAAAATATTTTAAGAAACAATTGGAGCATGTGGATATGCATTATACATCTATATACTGCTGATCATGGTTTCGAACAATGTTTATTGAGATGATATTGTAATCTACACCATAAAATCTATAGATATTCCAAGATAATATTAAATGCAAAGTCATCTTTATGAGAGATATTTACACTGAAAAACAAACACCAAAATATCTCTGAACTTGGATTTGGAAATACTATGCTTGAAATATATGGATTTGCAAAATAGAAAACTTCAGTAATTTTATTATAAAAATGAGATAAAAATCTTTCCTGTATAAATCAGTGTGTAGAGAGAAATTGATAGTATAAAGTTCCTGAACAAAGTGGGAGAACGGATTCAAGCCACAGTTACAAGTATTCTATCACCCAGCTATAAAGGCTCTTCCACCAACTCTGGGAGGAAGGCTATAAGGATGATTGATGATACTGATATGCCTGGAGGTGGAAAGCTGGGAAATGATTATAGTCCCTATTAAGAAGGACTCAAGGTATCTGCTGAGTGTAATGGGGAGCCGCTAGGGCTGGATGCAGAAAGAATGTATAGTGATGTATAAAAATAGCTGTTGTGTGGGCTGACAGAGGAAAATGATTATGAGAAGAGAGCTAATTGTCCTCTGAGAATTTGATACAGTATTGAGAACCATTATAGAGCCATAATAATTAAGACATTTTGAAAACTGTGCAGTAATAGACAAGTCAAATAGGCATATATGATCGAGAGTCTGAAAATAGACATTTCTTCCTCACATACATACAGATGCCATTAATGAAGTAGTGACCCTGTCGGAAAGGTTAAGGCTCATATATCTGATAAATTGCACATTGACTGTTATCCATTGCCTCAAAAACTGAAATTTGATTAATTCTGGAGACATTAAATATTTAACTGTGAAAGGAAATCTTCAATAAATGTAAAGGCCTTTTTTTTTTTTTAGCAGTGTGTTTTCTCTTCTTCAGGGACAAAATTACTTCCTTCTAGCTTTACTGGTGTAAAACCTGTGAAAGGGGGGACTTGAAAGACTGACCCTTACATGATATTAGTCCCAGGCCAGCACATAGAGAAATACAGCCTTTAAATAGTCATACACCACGCTATATACTTTAGAAACAGCCATGACAACAAAATAAAAAACATTTTTTTCTAACAAAAGTTCCCTCAAGTTCTTTCAACACTAATTTTCTACAATGTGCTTCATGTTGGTTTCTGATCTTGCATAATCTAGATTCCTTTGTTGCTTCCTGAACATAATAAAATGGAAGTATAGATAATATATGCATTTGTTTGGAAGTTTATTCCTACAACGTATTTTTAGAAAACTTGCTAATGCTGATTTACATATACAACACATTGCCTTAAAATAGCCACTTCCTAAACACGCTTTTGCAAGTTTTTAGGTCAAGAAACATTTTTCAGTTTTCTTAAATGATATCTAAGAAAAGATTTACTATGTCAAAGTATAGATTTTAAAAATCAGTACAGTTACTAAATAGTATTAAATAGTTTTCCACTGCAGATGACAAATCTCTTCCTAAAGTTTATAAAAAGTATTATTTCACATTCGTACCTAAATTTGTTATTACTAATTATAAATTTTAGCATTTCTAATTAGTATACCGATATTTCTTGTGTTTTTAATATAAATTTTCCTGTAATAATTTTTCACTTTACAGTATATGACAATTTCTTTATTCTTTTTGCAATGTCTTTGATACCTATCCTAGTATTATTTTTATTTCAATTTAGTTTTATATATTATGGAAAATACATAAGCTTTATTAATATATCTTCTTCAAAATGAATAATTTTTCCAAAAATGTTATATTGAGTAAGTTAAAAAGCAATTTAAAGAAAAAGAACAATATTTTTGCTTATAAATAAAAATTAGAAAAAAATAGGAGAATGCCTATGATTATTACAATTCAAAAGTTTTAAGCAGCTTAATATATAAATGAAGAATGGAAATGCTACTGTAGAAAAAGGGAATTTTAGGCAGTATAGAAACATATTGAGCTTCAGAACTGTTAGAATTGAATGTTGCACATCAACATATCAAGACATGTATAAAAATTGAGATTATGAGAAATTTTATATAAAATTCCATATTATATACTACAAATAAATAAAAAAATGGTACAACTACTTTGAAAAATGGAGTGCCATTATGTGGTAAATAATGTAATATATAGTCCAATGTCACTAGCTTAATTTTGTAATTCCAGCACTGTGGAAGGCTTCACATGGAAGCTATGAATGAATGGACAGGTTAGAATACAAGCAAAAACAAACAAACAAACAAAAAACCCTATCTTTAAGAAGTAATCATCTACATGTAAGAGAGTATATCCAATGATTGTCTCTCTGTGTTTAAGTTACCTCACTCAGGAAGATTTTATTTATCCAGTTCCTTGAAGATGTCATATTTCCATTTTTTAACAAGTGAATGCTATTGTATAAATCTATTACATTTTCATTATTCATTAGTCTGTTGTGAGGATCCAGCTGTTCCATTTCCTTGCTAAGATAAGTAGAAATGCAATGAAAATGATGAGAGAAGAGGTTTGGAGACTATTCTGTAGAGGACTTTGGCTAGAGTAGTATAACTTGATCTTGTGGTATATCTAAAATTTCCAGTTTTCTTGGGAAATCATACTGATTTTTATAGTGATACTAAAATTTTGCACATCCACCAGCAAAGAATAAGTAAGTAAATGTTTTACTTTTTCCAATTCTCAAAGACTTTGTAACATGGGCATTAGTCACATTGGCTTACTTTGATAAAATTATGTTGACTAGCTCTCTGAAAACACCTTTCTGAAAATGCTCCCTCTTTCTTGCTATCTTTACCTCTATCTAGTTTCCACAAATCAGCTCTGTGTACAACACTTACCAAACACCTTGTTTATCTGAGAAGACTTGCACGTTGCACTTTTCCTAAAGAGGTTTGAGTCCTGGACCTGTTATCAGCATAGTTTTCCTTCATTATTAGATTAGATATCATTTAGAATTCTGTATCCACTCTAAATGTAGCCAGTAGAAACATGGTAAAACCTACTGTTCTGTTGTTGTTCCTCAGTTTTCTGATTGTATGCAACTAATGTGATTTTGATTTATTTACAAAGTAAAAACTAAAGCTATACAGACATGAAAATAAGTCAAATTTAGCCACATGGATCAGCCTGAATAATAGTACAGTTTAATTGAGTATGACATTCAAATATAAGAAGAATTTATTAAGAGTAAATAATACAGTCTTTGACATAACTAACTAAATTTCAAAAGTACAACAAAAAGAAAAGTTAGTGATAAGTGCCAGTTTATACTACAGAAATTCTTCTAATAAGATTTTAATGCAGTCAATATTTTGTTTCTTATAATTTATTTATAATGGGAAACAAGTTTCTTCTTCATCATACACACACATACACATACACACATATTACAGGGTATATATTACATACATAGTTTAAATTATAAAATAGGTAAGAATTTATATATAAGGCTTTTACTAGTCTGTGTCATGAAGACAAGTATACTGAACTTGGCTCCACCTTGGTCAAGGATGTTATTGATATATTCAATGTTTTGGTTTATGCCACATTTGACTTCTCAAAACCAAACTAATTAACATTCTCATTGCCAAAACTAATCACTGTTCATTTCTTCTTGTGACATTTGGGGACAATTAATATCCACTAATACATAAAGTATTTTTGTAAGGTGAAAGTGTCTGCTTCTCATGTTGGGAAATGATAAAGACATACTTTTTATGTCAGTTTTTCCAAGTATTTTTAACATAATCAGTGATAATTTAAATTCATATTACAGAAAATGCTGAAAGACAGACACCCTTGCCTTTTATGTAATGATTCTTGTTTTACTGAGCTTTTCTGTTAATGGGCAATTATCTGTATAGGAATTAAAACCAAATATGTATGTAATAAATACACACACACAAACACACACACACATATATACATATTGCTCATAAGGAGGAATATTATAAATTCATCAGTACTGATCGGATTTATTTGAATTTCTTTGTGTTCTACTTTGGATATAGCATAAACAGTGAGTATGGCCCAGGAACCACAGAACTATGTTTGTGCCATCCTAGTGAAACTTGCTTGATGGATTATTTATCAAACTAGCTAATAACTTCTGCTAGCTTTCAGAAGAATACCCATAAACTGAATTAAAATAAATGGCTCAGAGCACTAGGTGTTTTATACATCAGAGAAGGAGAATGACATTTGTTGAGAGATAAACGTTCTGGTGGTATTATTAAAAGTCTCTCTATATTGATCTTCTCATTCAATTCTAGTGTGAAAGTTCCATTTTGTAGTTGCTCTGTATTTAAAGTGGAAATGTGGATAATAGTAAGTAAATTTGACTAAATTTTATAACATTTCCCAGAGACTTAATTGGTGATCATTATCTCTCCTATTATGTGGGACTCACCTAGATTTCTTGTTTGTATGTACAGATTACAGGAAGCTTCTAGAGTAGTAGATTTCCATATGGTAAATCACATGGTCTTTAGTTTTAGCTGTCCCACCCCTCATTAAGTCATTTACACCTCTCCTATATTTTTATTTCTCATATTCTAATCCGTGCCATAGCTCTCCATAACACTACACTCTTTCCTTCTTTCTTATGGAGATCCCCTCTCCAGCCTGGTCTCTGCACAGGTATCTAATTCCTGTGTTTATTTGTATTGCAGCATACATACAAAAAGCTTAAAATCTAACATCCGTATGCAAGAGAACACACACAATATCGTTAATACCTACATCAATTTACTTGTAAATATTGTAATTTAATATTTTAAGTGTTATGTAATATTTTGTTTTATAAATATAGCATTTTTTTACATTCCATTGATGAATATCTAGGCTGTTTCCAATTTCTATTAATAGAGCAGCCAAGAGCTGATTGATCAAGTATTTCTGTAGTATAATATATGATTGTCTGGGTATATACGCACAAATGGTATAGCTGGATCTTGAGGTTCATTGATTCCAAGTCTCCTGAAGAACAGCTACTCTGAATTCAATAGTGGACGTACATGTTTGAATTCTCACCATTAAGGAATAAGATTTCCTATTTTCCCACATCTTTGCCAGTACGTGCTGTCATTTATTTGGTTGATCATGACCTTACTGACTTGGGTAAAAGAAAATCTCAAAGTAGTTTAATTTTAGTTTACTGGGTAGTTAAGGATTTTCAACATTTTCTTAAAATTTTCCTCAGCTAGTTTGTTTCATCCTTTTAGGACTCTACTTAGTACTTTCTGTAACCTTTTTTGAATTAGATTACTTATTTTTGAATATATGTGGTATTTAATTCATTTATATATTCTTGTTAAGGAACCTGTATCAGATGTGTTCTTGATAAACCTTTTCCGTCATTCTCTAGTCTGCTATGTTATATGAATGACTGTGTCTTTGTTTAGTCCCCTTTATGAATTGTTGCTCTAAGTGTCTGTGATACTTGGGTCCTTTTAAGAAATTCTGTAATGTATTTAATCATATTGCCCTCTTCCTCTTGTTTTATCATCAGAGTGTATACACAAAACTTCATACACAAACATGAACATCCAAGTCTACTGTGGCACTATTCACTGCAGCCATTTTAGGTATCGATTGCAGTGCCCACAAATTGATGAATAGATAAACGTGATATGTGCATGTGTGTGTGTGTGTGTGTGTGTGTTCAATGGTTTAGCCATAAATATTAGTACATTTATCTCATTAGCAAGAAAAAATGGGTAGAATTTGAACAGATCCTATTAAGTAAAATACAGTCAATTTAGAATAATAAAATTTTTGTTTTTTCCTACATAAAAAAATCTAGATTTTTTTTTAAAAAGAATAGACAAGAAAATAGGAAGGGAAGTAATTCGGAAGAGGAAAGGATCCAGTGAGAGGAGCAAGAAGGACAAATGTAATGAATATAAATATGTAACGAAGAGAAACTATTTCACACAACAGAAATCATGATGGTGTCTATTATTTTACATAATATATAAATGTATATCTTTTTATTTTTGTTTTTGTTTTTGTTTTTGAGACAGGGTTTCTCTGTGTAGCCCTGGCTGTCCTGGAACTCACTCTGTAGACCAGGCGGGCCTCAAACTCAGAAATCCACATGCCTCTGCCTCCCAAGTGCTGGGATTAATGGCGTGAGGCACCATCGCCTGGCCATAATATATATATATATATATATATATATATATATATATATATTATCTTAATAAAATGTAAATTGACTATAAATATAAATATGCACACTCACACAAATAAGTAATACCATTTTTCAAGCTGAAGAATGGGAATCGCAGCTGAGACAGGCAAAGGCGTGTAACCATGCTGATACACGATTGATCCCAGGACAAACATAGAGCAATGAAAGCCCCGTCTCCTGCAAACTGCCCACTGGTCTCCACACATATGTTCATGCACACAAAATATTAAATACAAATTTTAAAATATTAATGTTTAATGACTTTTTCAAATAGTAAATATAGATATCAAATGATAACTTCACCTCTTAGTGATTTCGGAGAAATGAAGTCAAATAGGAGGCTTTCAGCATTAAAAATTTTTCTTTAAAGGGGGTTGAAGTACTTTAGCACTCTCATTCTCTTCATCCCACACTCTGCTTCCCCCTCCCGCCCTCCCTTTTTTTATTAAACAAGTGTTTGATCTTTTGATCTCTGCAACTGCTATGGTTATTAAAATTTCTTCTGGGGGAAATAATAAATGACTACCTTCTTCTACTACAATCTCAACAAGAAACTGAGGAATGTTTTTACAAAAGTTTTCCCTGGGTCACCAATTAATTTTTACAGATTTCTTTGTAGAACATAGGTAAAGAGTTACCAACAAGGGTGTGTGTGTGTGTATGTGTGTGTGTGTGTGTGTGTGTGTGTGTGTGTGTGTACACTTTCCTTATCATGGTAAAACATGCCTGGAAAGCCTTCACCCATCAGAGATAAGCACTTTCTTTTTTCCTCCTAGTAACACAAATGGAGCTCTATGAGACTTGTTTCTCCTTCTCTATACAGTCTAGGCCCTCTGAAAGACTACATGAAATTAAGGCAGACAGTTTGTAGAGAATAGTCTGATTCTCAGGTGAGAATCTAATGACTCTACTGATCTCTCCATGAGCGGATATATACAGCCAAGAAGCCTAGCTGGGGACATTGCTTTTTGCAGGTTAGTGAAGCTGTATCCTCAAGGTGGTTGCTTGTCAGAGAGTCATCATTTTTCTCCCGAATTCCTTTAAGAGATTTATTTATGTCCTTCATGTGTTCTTGTAACAGCATCATGACCAGTGACTTTAAATCTAAATCTTGTTTTTCTGGTATGTTGGGTTATCCAGGACTTGCTGTTAATGGAGAATTGTGTTCAGATGCTGCCATATTGCCTTGATTTCTGTTAGTAACATTCCTACGTTTGCCTTTTTCGATCTAGATCTCACTGGTGTTAGTTGGTCTTGATGTCAATGCAAGACTCAACTGTGCAAGCTACCTCCCTGAAGCCGGCCTCCAGTGCCCTCTGCACTGCTTGGGGACAGGCAAGTGGCCCAGGGTGCTTCTGATCCAGAGGTGGTGACTGGAAGGCTCCCACCAGAGGCCTCCAGACTGGATCCTCCTCTCTGCCAGGTCAGACTGACTCAACAGTGCAGGCTGCCTCCCTGCAGCCGGCCTCAGGATGCACCGCTGGCCCTCTGCACTGCATGGGGATGAGACTCATGGCCCAGGATTCTCCCGATCGATCCAGAGGTGGTGACCAGAACACTCCTGCCAGAGGCCTCTGGACTGGATGCGCCACTCTGCTGGGTCAGAGGGACTCACCAGTGCAAGCTGCCTCCTTGCAGCAGGCCTCCGGGTACACAGCTGGCCCTCTCATGTTTAAACTTTAAATCAAAATAATTATTTTAACCCTCATGTGATGACCTCAAATATTAACTTGAGTGATAATGATTTTATAGCTCACTTTTCCCTAGGCATTATGCCATTTTTTATTTTCTCTTACAATGCTCTTATGATACAATTATCTCTTTAATCTCTGTGCTGATTTGGATGAGAAAGATGCACCATAGGCTCATATATCAGATTGATATCAGAATGATTATCTGTGGGTCGACAGGGGGAAGGATTAGAATATGTAGTCTTATTTGAGTAGATGTGGCTTTGTTGGAGAAAGTGTATAGCTAGAGATGGATTTTGGAGTTTTAAACGCACATGCAAGCCAGTACCAGGCTCTCTCTCTGTGTCTGTCTTTCTCTCTGTCTCTCTCTTTGCCTGCTGTATACAAATCATGATTTTGCTTTTAGCTTCTTCTCTAGCATCACGGCTGCATACCCACCACCATGCTTCATAAAATGGTGATAAAGGACTAACTCTCTGAAATTGTAAATAAGACCTCAATTAACCACTTTCTTAAGGAAATGCCTTTGGAACAGTAACTATGACATTTTTCTATGATCCAGTTGTTGATAAAAATAGTAAGGTTTCATCATTTCCCCCCAATACCAAATCCCTCCTTTCCAACATTAATATGATTATTAGCAAAGGGTTAATTTCAGTAAGCTGAGAAAAGCTTCATAAATATTTGAAACAGCAGGCTTCTTTCTTGTGACTCCAACATGGGTAGACAATGGACTTTGAAAACATTTCTCTTGGGAAACTACAATTATATATTGGAACAATGAAACTATTCCTCCATAGTCTCAGACATTTAAATGCTTGGTCTCTAGTTGTTGGTGATGTTTTTAGCAGACCATGAAGCTATGGTCTTGTTGGAGAAACTGTGTCAATGGAGGTAGGCCTTGAAGTATTAAATGTCATTTATCGTTTTCAATTTGCTTCATGATTGACACAGAAACACTGTATTTTGGATTAGAATAAAATATTTGAGTTCACTGACTGAGAAGACCATGAATTGCCCATTAGCAAAGTTTGAATCGTGGCATCAGCCCTAATAGAACATTTGAACACTTTCAACAAGCGCTCTGTTTTCTCTTAGTTCTTATGTTATTTGTGTAAGCATTACATACAAAATTATTTGATCAGTATGGTTTAGACTTTATTTGACACAAAATAATCACCACTAAACTTCCTAAGTTCCTTTCACAAGTCTTTGCATTACTAATGGGGTAGACAGAAACTACTTATATACTACTTTTTGAGAAGGCCTAAGAAACTGTATTATTCTCTAATATTTAGCATGGAATGTCAAACTACAGTAAGAATTAAATTAGCAATGAATATTCAGTTAAGCAAATATGGTTGGAAGTACAGAAAGCAAAAGTTGCATTGAATTCTCTTACTAAATGTGATAAAAGTTCTCTTTATTCTTTTGTTGTGGATTTAAAATATATGTATAAATTCTAGTACTAGAAACAAAACATGGTTCTAATTTAGTTTCTTGCAAAATAGTTCTTTGATCATAAAATGAAGCATGATGGGATCCTCTAAGATACATGTTGTAAGACTCGGCCCTAGAGTTATATATTCGCTTACACTGCTTATATTTACTAATTAAAAAAGGAAAAACAGGAATTAGTATATACATCTATACTATTTTCCTCAGATTTATACATATAATTAAAATTTTAATGAAACATTTCTAAATCAAATGAGAAACAGCAAAAAGAATATACCTGAATTACACTAACTATGAAAGCAGAGTCAAGAAGCTTCAACAAGAGAAAGAAAGACTTATTTGTGCTTAGCATAACAAGAACCACAATATAGAATAATTTTATTATAATTTTTAGATAATTGTATTCTGCTGAGAGACCGTGTGGATTTTGGAAGGTGGCAATGTGGCGAGGATACTGGAGGATGTAAGGGAGAAGATGATCAAGACACATAGAATGAAAAACATCTATTTTCAGTAAATGAGTAAGCTCATCAAGAAAAGTATTTTTGTAAGTGATTATTTTCAATCTAGTGACAACTTTGATACCTCCCTATAGTAGGTCCAGATACAACCAGTTGGCATAAGCTAAACTTATTATTAAAATCATATTTTATTAATAATAATATTTAGGATAGAAATTATGAGTATTTTCATTTTATGTTGCAGAATAATTTAGACCTTTATATTTACAATATCTTACACAACATTCAGTGAAAATGTTGTGAATTATTCCCCCCAAGAGGATTGGCATTGACAAAGCATACATGAGGTGTAACAGATTATGAACAAAGAAAATTCCAAATAGGAAAGGTTAATAGAATCACATAATGTTAATGGTTACACATAAAAAGTAAATAAAAGTTTAGTATGTATTTGAAATAAACACAAAAGGAATATTCTTAAAGCATAATTATAATACTTTGAATTTCATCGGAAATATTTTCACATTGCAAGTGGGTAATTCCTCTGTCATTCAAATTGGCACAGCACTAAGAAGGATATATTGCTGATACCATAGATCTCTGGATGAAGACTTGCTTTTTTTATGCCTGAGGCTATAGGTTAAATTTCCAGCCCAACCCAAAAGGGGGTAAAAACGTTCGTTGATTAGATCATCATCACCATCATCATCATCATCATCATCATCATCATCATCATCACCATCATCACTCCCATAGCATCATTGTTATAAACTGTCATGATGGAGGTCGGTATAGAGCCCCACTGTAAACATTAGACAGAGCTTGGTGAATCCTTAGGAAGATGAGGAGGACTTTAGGAATCAGAAGGGTCAAGGACACTACAAGAAAAACCAGAGAATCAATTTACCAGAGCTCATAGAAACTGAAGCAGCAGTCATATTGTCCACATGGATCTGACATATATATATATATATATATATATTTGCAAAAATGCAAATATGTTATGGATGTGTAGCTGGAACTTCTAGTGGGGATATTATCAGTGGGAACAATGGCTATCTCTGAGTTCTTTGCGCCCGTTTTATACCCTTTTCTTCTTACTAGGTTATCTCCTGCAGCCTTATTATGAGGGGAGGGGCCTAATTTTATTGCAGCTTGACATGCCATGTTTAGTTGATATCTCTGGTAAGTCTACTTTTTCTTCTGAAGTAAAATGTCAATGTGGATGGGTTCTAGGAGGAGAGGAGTGATGGTAAGCATGTATATATGAGGGAACAAATAAAAAAATACCTCTCAAATGACAGTGCATGCTGACAAGGATATGGAGCAAAAGGAACACACCTCATAGCTGGTGGGACTGCAAACTGGTACAACCACTTTTGATGTCAATTTAGTGGTTTCTTAGAAAACTCTGAATAGTTCTTCCCAAAACCCAGCTATACCACTTCTGAGTATATAGTCAAAAGATGCTCCACCATACGACAAGGACTCATGCTCTACTATAGCGGCTTTATTCATAGTAGCCAGAAACTGGAAACAAAATGGATGTCCCTCAAATGAAGAATGGACAAAGAAAATGTACATCTACACAATGGGATACTATTCATCTATTAAAAACAAACTCATTATGAAATTTGTAGGCAAATGCTGGAAATAGAAAATATTGTCCTGTGTGAGGTAACTCAAACCCAGAAAATCATGCATGGTATGTACTCATAAAGGGGTATTATCCATAAAATATAGGATAACCATGTTAAAATCCACAGACCCAAGGACATTAAGTACTAAGGAAGGTCCAAGGGAGCATGCAAGAACCTCACTCAGAAGGGAAAAAAAATAGGACAGGGTGTGGCGAATGAAGGAAATTGGTGGGTGAGAGGGTTAGGAGGGGAACAGTGGTGGGGTTCAGAGATGGGAGAGGGGGTGTGGAAAAGGGCTGGTAATGAGAAGGATAAGTGATAGGAAGATCATCTCTGGAAGTAAATGGAGAGCTGGGATAGGAGTGGTTCTAGGGAAGTCTATAAAGGTGACTTCTACTGGAAGGGATTATGGAGACTGAAGCAGGTACCTCCTATAGCCAGGTGGCAATTACATGGGATAAAGGAGAACATCAATCTACCCACAAAACCTTCAGTCCAAATGTTGTCCTGCCTATGAGATGAACAGGGAAAAGATGGAGCAGAGATTGAGGGAATGGCTAGCTAATGACTGGCTAAACCCAAAACATATCTCTAGTGATATAGCCACTCCCTGATACTATTACTACTACTCTGCTATGCTTGCTGACAAGAGCCTAAAATAACTGTATCCCGAGAGGGTTCACCCAGAAGCAAATGGAAACACATGCAGAGACCCAGAGTCAAAGATCAGAGGAATCTTGGGGAGTCTTATAAAAGAGTAGAGGATAGATTTGAGTGAGCTGGAGGGGGTCACCATAAGAAGACCTACCGAGTTAACTAACCTAGACCCATACGGGCATTCAGAAACTGAACCACCAACCAAAGAGCATTCAGTAGCTGGAGCTAGGCTCCTTCCACATTTGTAGTAGATGTCCAGATTGGTCTTTATGTGGGTCCCCAACAACTGGAATGGAGGCTGCCTCTGCCTCTCTTGCCTGTCATTGGGTCTCTTTCCCCTAACTAGACTGTCTAATTGGGCTTCAGTGGAAAAGGATATGTCTAGCTCTGATGGAACTAGATGTCTGAGGGTGTTCCTTATTCTTGTCTTCCTTGCTTATAGGGCATAGATTGTATAGCTAACTATTATGTCCATAACATCCAACAAATATCAGTGATAACTATATGTTCACCAATCTGGAACTCTATCATATGACATGACTTACTTACCAAGCAACTTTATACTCACACATACATGCACACACACCGATTTTAGGAAATATCCATTATCTACCTGAGTCCCAGCCTAGAGTGGTCATTGGGAGTCAGAAGGTGTTACAAATGCATGGGTGTAGGCTAGACAGAAAAGATGAAAGAGGAAAAGAGCAGAGAATATATGCTAATGTTGCTAGGAAACATATTTGCTACACAGGTCTTATGTAAATCTGCTACTCATATTCTGCTAAAGGAACAAAGCAAGAAAATGACTCCTGGGAACACATTACTTTATCCAGATAGGAATGCATACTCAACCCTAATCAGGGAACTTTCTTACATTAGATGGTAATTAGTACAGAGACCTGCAAAGAACAATGTATAGAGAGTGGGAGACTTGGGAACATCCAGTCATAAATGGGATGTCTTTTTTTAAACATCACCTCAAGGATCAGAGATCTACATGGCCAAGGAGGAAGCACTTTAGGAACTAGAGGTGATGGGTAACTCTCAGAAAATATCATTTGAGACAGAAAAGAACTCATGTACATATGAATTTACAGACTGTAACTGCATGTAAAAGACCTTTTTGGATTCAAATAAGAGTAAAAAAAATTTCAGCATTGAGAAGGAAAAACAGACAAAAATTCCCACCCTTAACCAAACTATGTGCAATTGATACTTGCTGTGAAATGGAAAATCAATTTTTTTCCCAATGGACAACCATTGAGGGTATATATCAACTCTGTCACACACACACACACACACACACACACACACACACACACACACACACACACACATATATATATGAGAGAATAATTGGTTCTTATGAGAGGGCTCAACAGGTGACACTTGAAATTAAGCCTTAGAATCTGAGTCTGAGCCCCTCAATCTACATAGTGAAATTAAAAACCACTACTGCTGTGTGTGATTGCATGCCTTCTTCTACCCCAAACAAAATAATAGGCAAATGTGATTTTTAAAATTAAAAATTAATACTACATAAAATATGGTATACATGTGATATAAATTAAATATGTATAAATATATATTTTATCAATATATATATATATATGAACAATATAATTTGTCTGAGATCACTAAAAGTCTGTTAAGCCCTCTATGAAAATAAATAGAAGAAGAAAAATTAACTTGACAGGTCTCATAACTAAAAGATTTGTGTTTGTCATTAGTAATTTTTTAATTTAATGTCTTTTGTTGTTTTACTTGTAATGCTTTTGCTTAGTTTTTAACTAGATGATTTTTAGAACTCTGTTTTCTTAAGGTAGTTTTTAAAACAATACTGAATATGAAAAAGTGCTATGAGAAAACTTAGGAGTTCACCTTTCTGTTTTGTGAGGAGTGAAAGAGAAAAGGTCTCCAGTACAAATTTAATGATAATATAAAAATCTTTGTTCCTTGTGATCATCTGGCATTACTGACCCACAGATACTATAAAAGAAATGTTATTGAAATTCAATGACCTCAATCACATCTGCTATCAACAACAACCACTCTACCAACAACTAATAAATGCTATAGAGAGTATTATGAACTTCAGTATCTTAAAATTGTTAAAAAAAAAACAAATAAATATAAAAGAAAGGATGCAAAGAAAAGAACATGTTTTTCAAGTTGTAAGGATCTCAATGTGTGAGAATTACCCTCTATTATTTATTTTCAATAACTTAATTTTTAAATTCATTTATTTAAAATGAATCCTGATCACAGTTCCCCTCACTCCTCATCTGCCAGTCTCACCCTTACAAATCCCTCCACACATAGCCCCCTCCTCTTTGCAGACAAGAGAGCCCCCTCGGTTACCACTCCACCCTGGGACATATAGTCTCATCAGGACTAGGAACATCCTCTTCCACTAAGGCCCAAACAGAGAGTCCAGACAGGGAAAGAGGAACCTATGGCAAGGAGCAAAGACATAGACAGCCCCTGTTCCACTCGTTCAGAGACCCATACGAAGACCAAGCTGCAAGTAATGCTACAAATGTGTAGGGGTCTAGGTGCAGCCCTGATTGATGGCCCAGTCTATGTGAGTCCTAATGGGTCCCGGTTAGCTTCCTCTGTACGTCTTGGTGTCCTTCATCCCTCCAGCTTCCTCACTTCTAGCCTCCACTCTTCTACAAGAATTCGGAGCTTTGACTACTGGGTTTGCTGTGGGTTTCTGCACCTGCCTCCATTCTGCTGCTAGATGAAGTCTCTCAGGAGAGTTAAGCTAGCTTCCTGTCTACAACATAGTAGATTATCATTAGTAGGTCAGAGTTAGCTCTCTCACATGAGTTAGATCTCAAGTTGGTGAGTTTTGGCTGGCTCCTCCCTCAATTTCTGCTCCATTTTTATCCCTGCACATAAGGGAAGATACATTTTGAATTGAAAGATTTGTCAGTAAATCAATGTCCTCTTATCTTCTCTGGAAGTCCAACCAGACTATAGGCGGTGGCCATTTCAGTTGCTTTATCTCCCCCAGGTAACAGCTGCAACTAGAGACACCTCTCTAGACTTCCTGTATCCTGCCTAGTTCCAGGCCTCCAGCTAGTCTCAGGGAAGACACAACTGATTTCCATTCTCACTGCCAGCCCTCTACCACACTTCCCTCTCCCCACAGCTTGTCACCATTAACATTCCCTTCCAGGAGAGGGTGAGAATTGACTTTTATTGACATTACAACAGTAGGATGCATAGTCTTAGTTTGATATTTTATTCTTACCTGGTATTCTGCATTTGTACTCACCAGAGAATGTAATGCAACATAAGTAAACCACAGTATTTGACGACAAATCAACAAGAGAAATAGCCTCATAGACAAATTTAAACAGAAACTGTAACCTACTTCTAAGTATATTCCCTAAATTTGCATTTGCATTTGATCAAGATTATATCTAACATATTTCTCTTCTGATTTCTTGTTTGCTGTGACTGAGGTTCTTATTTGAAACACAGCCAAATATGGCATTTTTATGCATTTAAACATATAGCTCTTGATCTAAAACAAAAACTATATGACAAATATATATATATTATATATATATATATATATATATATATATATATATAAAGACATATATTTAAAAATAGAGAGAGAAAAATAAAATGTAAATCACATAAATATATTTGTATTCATTAAATACACTATTGAATAAACTCTATTGATTAAATAGGAATTGTAAATGTTAGTTAAATGTCAATAAATGTAAAGATATGTAAATTACACCTCATGAAACTGGAAAGCTTCCATAAGGCAAAGGACATAGTCAATAGCTCAAATTGGCAGCCTATAGATATGGAAAGTCACTAAACCCCACATCCAGTAGAGGGCTAATATCCAAAACTAATAAAAAACTAAGAAATGCTAATCACCAAAAAACCAAACTACCCAATCAAAAAATGGGCTACAGAACTAAAGTGAGATTTCACAAATGAGGAGTTTCAAATGGCTCATAAGCATCTAAAGAAATGTTGAAAGTCCTCAGTGATTAGAGTAATGCAAATCAAAAGAACCCTGAAATTCCTCCTTATACCAATCAAAATGGCTAAGATCAAAATTTCAGGTGACAACACATGTTGGAGAGGATGTGGAGAAAGAGGAGCACTCCTCCATTGCTGGTAGGATTGCTAACTGGTACCACTCTGGAAATCAGTCTAGAGGTTGCTCAGAAAATTGGATATAGATCTATCTGAAAACACAGCTATACCACTTTTGGGAATATACCCCAAAAATGTCCCACCATGCCATAGGGGCATGTTCATAGTGGCCTTGTCTGTGATAGCTAGAAGCTGGAAACAACACAGATGTCCCACAACAGAGGTGGTTCATTTACAGAATGCAATGCAACTCAGCTATTAAGAATGAGGATATCCTGAACTTTGCAGGCAAGTGGATGGAACAAGAAAAGATCATCCTGAGTGAGGTAACTCAGGCCCCAAAACACTGTATGTATACACTAATAAGTGGATATTAGCCAAAAAATACCTAAGTGCCACTAGGGAAGAAGAAGAAAGCAATCACAAGGAGGAAAAGAGGACTGGGGTGGGGGTGGGGTAAGAGAGGAACCAGATCTGATATTGGGTGAGAGAAAGGCACTGAAGCCCTGAGGACAAGCAAAAAGAATGAAAACATACTGCCTCAGCAGGTATGAGGTTGGAGGGACTCTCCAGGATGTACCAGAGACCTGGGAGGTAAGAGAAATTCAGGATTCAAAGGGAGGGACCTTAGATAAAATGCCTGACAGTGGGGAGAGGGAACTTATAGAGCCCACCTCTAGTAGAAAGACAGGGCATTAAGTGAGGAAGGAGTTTGACATCCCATAGTCAAAACTCTGACCCATAGGTGTTCCTGTCTGAAAAAACTACAGGGATGGAATTGGAGAGGAGCCTGAGGAAAAGAAAGTCCAGTGACAGGCCCAAAGTGGGATCCAGCTCATGGGGAGGCCCCGAGGCCTGACACTATTACTGAGGCTATGGAGCACTCACAAAAAGGACCTATCATGACAACCACCTGAAAGACCCACCAAGCAGCTGAACGATCCAGATGCAAATATTTGTACCCAACCAATGGACAGAAGCTGCTGACAGCTGTGATTGAATTAGGGAAAAACTGGAAGAATGTGAGGAGTGGGATCCTGTAGGAGGATCAGCAGTCTTAATTAACCTGGACCCACCTAGATTTCTCAAACACTGGACCACCAACCAGGCAGCATATACCAGCTGACATGAGGCCCCTAACACATATACAGCAGAGGACTGCTGGGTCTGGGTTTAGTCAGAGAGGATGCACCTAACCTTCAAGAGACTGGAGGTCCTAGGGAGCTTAGAGGTCTTGCATGCTTTGGAGTGGGAGGTGGGGACATCCTCCTGGAAATTGGAGCTGTGAGAAAGTATGGGGCATGGAACAGTTGGAGAGTAGAATACATAAATAAAATTTTTTAAAAAAGATATGTAGATTACAAATGGATTTCTTAATATAATCATTTCAGTCTAGATTGTATGAAAGCATGAAAAAAATTGCAGTTTCTCTTAGTTTTCTCATTTCATGCATATATATATATATATATATATATATATGATTACCAAAACAACCATAAGTAATGGATGGATTGATGTTGATATGCTTTTTGAGTACAGTATACTTTTGCCATTATAGAATATTTTGAGAACATACCTGTTATATTTATGGTACTCACTCTGTACTCTAGGATGGTTTATTTTGAACAATTTCTATGACTTAATGTTAAATAAACTGAATTAACAAAAATAGTTTTAAGGACAACATCTAATCTTTAACAATATACATTTTATTATATATATTTTGCCACATAAAAGGATTTTTAACTAAATGAAAATAATGCATGAGACATAATTTCACAGATATTTAGAAATACTATTAGCCAAAGAGTTCTTACTTATCTTTATTTATTTTTAGTTTTATATTTATTTATATCACATAAAAAGTAAACATATTTTAATATATCAGACTATAGCTTCTATATTTTCTAAGATTATTATATCTTTTCTATGATTATGAAGTAGAAAAAGAGATTATTGTCAATTAAGTCATTTATTGAAATTGGATATAGTTGGTAATAGAATTTATCACTCAATATAAATTATCTCTAATTGTGACTATTAATATTACCTCTTTGACACTTGTTATTGTTATAATTTTACCAAAATGTCCATGACTTAGAGGATTCCACAAGGGGAAATAAATACAGTGAAACTAGTCTATGAAATACCTTAAGAGGTTCTGATTACACATCTAGATCTAGATCTTCATTTAAATGTTAATATATTTATGACTATAAATATAGATATGATTCAATATAGAGAAAGATTGGATGGATGGATGGATGGAATCCCAAAGAACCAGGCTCTAATGCCACTGAAAGAATGAACTTGCCAGTCAGAATATGAAGTGTAAGCAAGAAGCAAAAGCCTTCCTTTTTCCATGTTTTTTATACAAGTACCACCAGAAAGTGCAGCCCAGATTAACATTAGATCTTCCTATTCAAACAATCCAGGTTGAAAGTAGTTATTCCCACTTCGAATGATTTAAGACAATCCCTCTTAGGAGTACCCACACACTTGGGCTTTAGTTATTTTCAGATGTAGTCAAGTTGACACCAAGAATAAAAATCACAACTATGTTTCAGGACTAAGATACATCTTACCATTCTTAATTAGGAAACAAATGCTTCCAGGCAATGCAGAAATGCCCATTTAAGTGTACATATATATTTATAAAAGTTAAAATCAGACTTGAGAGCACATTTATGTTAAAGTCAAAGTAATGTGTGAGAGGTTTTATGAAATGATAAGTAAATTAGAAGCTAAGCGTAAAATTATTCAAAGCTCTCAGGAGCACACAAACCACAGCATGGCCATTGTAAATAATATCTTCCACATTGAATAGTGATTAAATAAATATTTTAGCATGCTTTCGGACAAAGCTTTTAACGAGCCATTATACTTAACCTGTGTTTCCTTCCCTATTCTGTGAACTATCTTTTAAATGTTTGAAAACTTCACTGTCACTATTTCTATTTTTTGTTAATTATTTTTGTTAGATGTATACATACTCTGTTAAACATATTTAATTTTCCCTAAATATAAATACCCAATAAGTTTGCTCACCTCTAGGGAAGACTGATTCTTCATCTCTTAAGGGTCAGTAATTGCTCATAGGTATTCATCTAGCAGTGGGAGTTTGTGTTATTTTTTTCCTATTTACACTGATATGTCAACTGGTATTTTAATTATTCAGGTCATGTTTATTTTATCATACTGTGGAGATTTTATGTGTTCAGCTTCTTTGTCCTATATAGAAGAAAATAACTCAATATGATTCCTGATTTTCTAGCTCTTTCAATCATACTCTCTTTTTTGTGATGCTTTATGATCCTTGGTTGTAGAACTCGAGTGGTTAATGTTTAAATAGAAAGTAGGTACTCCAATGCAAATTGTTTACTAGGTTTTTCCCAGTTAAGGCTCCCTGCTATGCTTTCCTTCCTTTTCAAAAAGGACTTTCTTAATGAGGTGGGGTCTCCTATACATGTCTGTTGGTATGGTTGTTTCAGTGAGAATTCCCCAATATTCTCATGTTTGAATGATTGGTTGCCAGTTAAAGGATTTGTTTTAGAAGGAGTAGAATATGACATTGGAAGAGGAATGTGTGTCACTGTAGCTGGGCTTTGAGGTTTCAAAAGCCCACAACAGACTCTCTAGATTCCCTCTCACACACAATTGCCATTCACTTGCTATGTCTACTTGAAGACCAGGTAGGCTGGCTGCCTGAGGATCCTCAAACTCTTTCTACTCCCTTGGAAACATCTGCCTGGCCCAGAAGACCAGGTCGATCAGCTACCTACAGATACACCTCTCATTCTCTATGTTGCATCATGCAGACTCCTTTTGCCCAACCACCTTACACATCTGACAAAAGACCAAAGCCTCCCACCTTAACTCCATCTCTACCACCTTGTCAGTATATCCCAGTTTCTAATGTAGGCAGAGTCTACCTGCTGAACTGGAAATGAAGCAGATTACTAGAACACCTGTTTCCAACTCTGGAGGATATAGTCTGTTTGACAAGAGACTACACTGGCCACCAGATATCTAGTCCTTAGCTTGGATGGAGAATATCTTTTTAACCACAGGCCTCATAAAACAGAAGACCATAGAAGAACTAGAAACCAATGAACAAAAATATTCTTCTAAAAAGAAAACAACTAGAAATCAGCAACTAGACCAATAATCACACACAGCAGATGCTTAGATGCCAGACTAAGAATACAATCAGTAAAATTCAGGGCAGTATCTCACCACCAGAGCCCAGCTATCCTATTACAGCAAGTCCTGAATATTCTAGCATAACTGAAGCACAAGGTAAATATCTAAAATAAAACTTTATGAAGATGATAAACATCCTTAAAGAAGACATGATAAGATCCATTAAAGAAATCAAGGAAAAGACAAATAAAAATTGGAGGAAATCCCTTAAAGAAAGCCAAGAAAAAACAGCAAACCATTGAAGAAAATGAATAAAGTTCTTTAAGACATGAAAATGGATATGGAAACAATATCAAAACACAAACTGAGGGGAAAATCTAGATGAGCAAACATCACCAACAGAATACAAGAAATGGAAGAGAAAAATCTCATGTGTTAAAGATACAACAGAACAAATAGATAATTTGGTCAGAGAAAATGTTAAATCTATAGTATTCCTGACACAAAACATCTAGGAATTTGGGACACTACGAAAAGAAGAAAGAAAAGAATAATAGTAATAGAAAAACAATTCCAAATCAAAATCCCAGAAAACCTTTCAACAAAGTTATAGGAGAATTTTTTCCCAAATAAGTTGATGTTATGTTGGTTTGTAGATGCTTATCTCAGGGAATTGCACTATTAGGAGGTATGGCCTTTTTGGAGTAGGTAGAGCCCTGTTAAAGTAAGTATGTCATGTTGGGATGGGCTTTGAGATCCTATCCCTAACTTCCAGAAAGTAAGTCTTCTCCTGGTTCCATCTGATCAAGATGTAGAAGCCTTAGTTTCATTTCTAGCACTATGCCTAGCTGTCCACTGCCATAGTTCCACTTTGATAATAAGATGCTGAATCTGTAAACCTGTAAGTTAGCCCCAACTAATTGTTTTCCTTTATAAGAGTTGCCTTTGATTTGCATTTCCCTGATTACTAATGAAGTTGAACATTTTTTAAGATGTTTCTCCGCCATCCGAAGTTCTTCAGGTGAGAATTCTTTGTTTAACTCTGTACCCCATTTTTAATAGGGTTATTTGGTTTTCTGGGGTCTAACTTCTTGAGTTCTTTGTATATATTGGATATTAGCCCTCTATCTGATGTAGGGTTGGTGAAGATCTTTTTCCAATTTGTTGGTTGCTGATTTGTCCTCCTTTGCCAGAAACTTTGTAATTTTATGAGGTCCAATTTGTCAATTCTTGATCTTAGAGCATAAGCTATGAGAAATGCAAATCAAAACAACCCTGAGATTTTACCTTACACCAGTCAAAATGGCTAAGATTAAAAACTCAGGAGAGAGCAGGTGTTGGCAAGGATGTAGAGAAAGAGGAACACTCCTCCACTGCTGGTGGGGTTGTAAATTAGTACAACCACTCTGGAAATCAGTCTGGCAGTTCCTCAGAGAACTGGGCATGTCACTTCCGAAAGATCCTGCTATACCACTCCTGGGCATATACCCAGAGGATTCCCCAGCATGTAATAAGGATACATGCTCTACTATGTTCATAGCAGCCCTATTTATAATAGCCAGAAGCTGTAAAGAACCCAGGTATCCCTCAACAGAAGAATGGATGCAAAAAATGTGGTATATATACACAATGGAGTACTATTCAGCCATATCATCCTAAGTGAGGTAACCCAGTCACAAAAGAATACACATGGAATGCAATCTCTGATAAGTGGATATTAATTAGCCCAGAAGCCCGGAATACCCAAGGCACAAATCGCATAACAAATGACTCCCATGAAGAAGTATGGAGAAGGTCCTGATCCTGAAAAGGAATGATCTAGCATTGAAGGGGAATATAAGGACAGAGAAAAAAAGGAGGGAGGTGATTGGAGAATGGATGGAGAGAAGAAGGTTTATGGGACATATGGGGAGGGGGGATCTGGGAAAGGGGAAATCATTTGGAATGTAAACAAAGAATATAGAAAATAAAAATATTAAAAAAAAGAACTTATTGAACAAAATACATTATAAGTTATGTCAACTGCATCTTGAGTAGTGCCAGTTCCACTGGCAAATTTGTTTCCTTTCATTCTGTTATTAATTACTAATTTTAACTCTCAAATCTCACACATTACACAGCACAGTGTGTGTTTGTGTGTGTATGTGAAGAAAATGAAACAATGAATTCATGAAATTCTTAGGCAAATGGATGGAGCTGGAGAACATCATACTAAGTGAGATAACCCAGTCTCAAAAGATCAATCATGGTATGCACCCACTAATAAGTGGATATTAGCCTGAAAAACTGGAATACCCAACACATAATCCATACATCAAATGAGGTACAAGAAGAACGGAAGAGTGCCCCCTGGTTCTGGAAAGAGTCAGTGTAGCAGTATAAGACAAAACCAAAACAGGGAAGTGGGAAGGTGTGGGTGGGAGAACAGAGGGAGGGAAGGGGGCTTATGTGACTTTTGGGGAGTGGGGGACCAGAAAAGCGGAAATCTTTGAAATTTAAATAAAAAATATATTGAATAAAATTAAAACAAACAAACAAACAAACAAAAAGAGTTGACTTGGTTATGGTGTTTCTTTTAAGAAATGGAAACTATAAGACAGATACATATAACGATAAAAAAAAATCCAAATAGAATGGACCAGAAAAGAAACGTCACTGATCACATAGTAAACAAAACACTAAACATACAGAAAAAAGAAAAAAATATTAAAAGTAGTAAGGGATTTGGGCCAAATAACATGTAAAGGCAAAATTATTAGAATTATATCTAACTTCTCAATAGAGAAACTAAAAGCCAGAAGCATCTGAATAGATCCTCTGCATCTGTGGGGAATGTATGGCAGTGAATGTATGGCATCTAATGGACCACAGATGTTAGCCCAGACTATTATACGCAGTAAAACTTTCAATTATCACATATGGAGAAAACAAGATATTCCATGATAAAATTAAATTTAGACAATACCTTTCTACAATTTCAGCCCTACAGAAGACACTCGAAAGAAAAGTGAAACTTAAGGAGGCTAGCTTTAGCAATGAAAACATAGGAAACAAATAACCTCATAGCAGCAAAACTAAAAGAAGGAAACACACACATACACACACACACACACACACACACACCACACAGCCAACAACAAAAATAACAAAACAACAGGGACTAATAGGCATTGCTACCTCTAAATATCAATTCTACAATAAAAAGACACAGACTAAGAGAATCCATGTGAAAGCAGTATCCATCCTTTTGCTGTGTGCCAGAAATATACTTGAACATCAAAGATAGATATTACCTCACAGTAAATGGTTGAAAAAGAATTTTAAAAGCAAATTGAGCTAAGAAGCAAGGTGATATAGCCATATAATGTCCAACAAAACAGACTTCAAACCAAAATTAATCAAAGGAGACAGAGAAGTAAGCTCTATACTCATCAAATCAAATATTCCACCAAGATGATTTTGCAGTTCTTAACATTTTTGCATCAAAATCAAGGGCATCCACATTTATGAAATATTACTAAAACAAGATTGATCTAACAGATATTTATATAATATTTCAGTGAAACACAAAATAATATACCTTAATTTCAGCATGTCATGGAACGTTCTCAAAACTTAAACATACTTTGCCAAAAAGCAAGTCTAATCAGATTTCAAAAAATTAAATCACTCCCCGTATCCTATCAGACCACAATGAGATCAAGCTGCATTTCAACAATAGAAACAACAAAAACAAAAACATCAAAAAGCCTACAAATACATGGAAACTGATTAAATCGCTACTGCTACTGAGTCAAGATAGAAATAAAGAAATTAAAATTTTCCTAGAATTGAGTGAAAATGAATGCACAGCATTCCCAAATGTATGGGACACACTGAAAGCAGTGCTAAGGGGAATCTTCATAGCACTATGTGTCTCCATAGAAAAACTAGAACGATTTCATACAAGCAAATCAACAACACACCTAAAAGGTATAGAACAAAATAAGCAAGCATACTCAAGAGGAGTAGATAGCAGGAAATAATCAAACTGAGGGCTGAAATCAATGAGACAGAAACAAAGGGTATAATACAAAGAATCAAAGAAACAAAGGATTTTTTTTTGAAAATCAACATGATAGACCAACCTTTACCAAAATTAATTAAATGACTGGAAGCTAATATCCAAATCAAGAAATCTAAAAGAATATGGTGATATAACAATATACAACTAGGAAATCTACAGAATCATTTGGTTATACTTAGAAACTTTTGCTCCATAAAACTTAAACATCCAAACAATGCATAGTTTTCTCATTAAATAATACTTAACCAACTGAATCAAGATCAGACATTTAAATAAGCTTATTACCCAAAGAAAATGGTAGCAGTTATTAAAAGTCTCTCAACTACAACAACAAAAAGGTTAGGGCCAGTTGCTTTTAGCATATAATTCTACCAGACGTTCACAGAAGACTTAATACCATTACTCTTCAAATTATTTCACAAAATAGAAACAAAAGAAATATAGTCAAATTTATCTTATGATGCAACAGTTACCCTGATACCTGAACCACACAAAGATTCAACACAGAAAAATAATTATAGTACATCTGTCTTAGTCAGGGTTTCTAATCCTGTACGAAACATCAAGAACAGGAAGCAAGTTGGGGAGGAAAGTGTTTATTCAGCTTACACTTCCACATTGCTATTCATTATCAAAGGAAGTCAGGACTGTAGCTCAACTATGCCAGGAAGTAGGAGCTGAGCTGATACAGAAGCCATAAAGATATATTACTTACTGGCTTGCTTTCCATGGCTTGCTTAGCTCCTTCTATTAATAGAATCTAAGACTACCAGTCCAGGTATGTAACCACCCACAACGGGTCCTCCCTCTCTTGACCACTAACTGAGAAAATTCTTTACAGGTGAATATCATGGAAGTGTTTCCTCAAGGAAGGTTCCTTTTTCTGTGATAACTCCAGCATATGTTAAGTTGACACACAAAACCAGCCAGTACAACATCTGTGCAAAATCAAAAACCTCACTAAAATATAGGCAAACTAATTCCAAGAGCATATCAAAAAGATCATCCACTATGATCAAGTAGACATTATTCCAAAGATGTAGATATGAATCAAAATATGAAAATCTGTCAATGTAATCCACTATATAAACAAACTGAAAGAATAAAACCCACATGTTCACCTCATTAGATGCAGAAAAGCCTTTGCCAAAATCCCACATTCTTTCTTGATAAATGTCTAGGAGAGATCAGGGATGCAAGACACATACTTAAACATAATAGAGACATTTTCCAGCAAACCTATAGCCAACATCAAATTAAATGGAGAGAAACACAAAGCAATTCCAGTAAAGTCCAGAATAGACTATTTACTCTCTCTATATACATTCACTATAACATTCAAAATTCTAGCTAAAGCAATAAGAAAATTTATGGTGTTCATAGGTATACCAGTTGAAAATGAGGAAGTTAAGCTATTATTATATGTGAATGATATGATAGTACACATAGGAACACCCAAATTCAATCTTGGATTTTCTACAACTAATACACACACATACACACACACACACACACACACACACACACACACACACACAAATACACACATACACACGATAGTATACATACCAACACCCAAATTCTATCTGGGAATTTCTACAGCTAATACACACACACACACACAGATATACATATATATGTATATAATACATATTATATACATATATATATATATATATATATATATATATATACATATATATTATTTTTTCCTAGAAACTAGACATCAACAAAACAGAGGATTCTCATATAGCAATTTCAATTGGCTTAGAAATCTTTAAAGAAATGTTCAACAACCTTAGGTATTAGAAATGGAAAATCAAAATTACTTTGAGACCTCATCTTACAACTGTCAGAATGGCTAAGATCAATAACGCAGGTGCCAGCTTATGATGATGAGAGTGAGGTACAAGCAGAACACTCCTCCTCCATTTCTGATGGGAGTACGAATTCCTACTGTCACTATGAAAATGAATATTGCAGATCCCCACAATACTGGAAATCAATTTAGCCCAATATTTAACTACTCCCCTCTTTGACATATACTCCAAAGAAGCCCCAGCCTTCTACAAGGACATATGCTCAAATGTGCTCATAGTGGCTTAATTTATAATAACCAGAAAGTAGATACAACCTAGATGTCCTTGTTAAAAATGATATGAAATTTGCAGCCAAATCCATGGAATTAAAAAACAATCATCTTGAGTAAGACAACACAAATCCAGAAAAACAAGAATTATATGTAGTCACTTATAATGGACATTAGCTGCTATGTAAAAGGTAATCATATTACAATCTATAAGTCAGGTAAAGAGGAGAAGTCTAGGGGGATACATGGCTCCTCCTGGGAAGGGATGATAGATTTTTGTGAGTGGGATGTGGACTGGTAGGGATAAGAGCTATGAAAGGGAGAGAATACAGGGAAAGTGAAATGGATTTGGAGGGCATTTGGGGTGGGATGTGGCAACCTAGTGAGTGTACTGGAATCTTTCTGGAACCTATGAGGGTGAACCTAACAAGAACTCCTGATAATGGAAGATATGGAGCCTGAAGAGGTCATCTTCTGTAACCAGGCCATACTCCCAATGTTTGAACTGGGACACCAACCCAGTCATAAAACCTACAACCCACAACATATCCTGTCTGAAAGATGGGATTTGGCAATGGTGGAACAGGCCTTGTGGACCTGGCTAACCAGTGTATAACCTGAATTCCATGCCACAGGAAAAGGTCCATGCCAGACACTGACTGGATGGCTAGGATCTAGAAGCTTGTTAACTAGAAGACTAAGGGTTGAACTAAACACAACTGACAAACAGGCAGGAGGGGAATAAATTGATTTTTGTAATTTTTAATTATATTCTGTTATATTTAAAGATCAGTGTATAACACAATCCTCATAAGAGTCCTGAGACTGCTGATGGGAGCAGATACAAAGACCCACATAAATATTAGGTGGAGCTCAGTGAACACTGCAGAAAAAGTGGAAGGAATATAGGGAGTAGACAGTTAAGGACACTAGGAGGAGAGAACACACACAATCAGCTTAGTATGGCTAATAGGTGCTCACAGAGCCTGAACTACAAACATGTATCCTTTATATGTGTACATCAAACCCTCTGCATAATGCTTTCATTATTCAACTTAAGTTTATTTATTGGACTCCTAACAGTGAAACTGGGGTTGTCTCTCTTTTGCCCTACTCTTGAGACTTCTTCACACCTACTGTATTGCCTTTTCCAGCCTAGATATGAGAGTTTATGCCTAGTCTTATGTCATCTTAATGCACTATATTTTGTTTATATCACTGGGAGGGAGTCTTTTCTGAATGGAAACAGGAGCAGTAGATCTGACAGAGATGTGAGTAGGGTGCTTGGAGGAAGGGAAAACGGTGTTATTGTATAAGAGAATACATTTTCATAAAATTTATTCATATTTATATTTATTTATATTAGACAATTATTTTTATAAAAATCATTTCAAGTATCTGAAACCGTAAAGCAAAGCAAACAAAAAGTGTCTAGCTCAGTATCTTTCCCTGCCCCAACCCAACCTGTGAATCAGGATGTAAAATCTCTGCTACTCTTCCAGTACCTTGCCTGTCTGCCCACTTTATCTACCACACGGCTCCTCACCAGTGATGATCATAAACTATCCCTCCCAAATTGTAAGCAGTGATTTTGTTTATAAGCCACCTAGATCACATTTGTTCTTGTAAATCCACCTTTTTCTTACCTTCTTCTTACCCACCTGTGAGAAGAAATTTCTCCCAAATTTAATAGTTCCACCTTGGAGATAGGCTCACTCTTAACACTCAGGAAGTAAACAGAATTTACAAAAGTTCGGGAAATAACTCACAAGATATTGGAAGTTCGTTGAGATTGCCCCCTAACTGCCAAGCATCGCCAGCCGCTGATTTCCATTCATTCTCTTGACCTTGTTTCCCAGGTGTCTATGGGGTGACTTTAACTGTCACTCCTAACAGTGGTGATAGGGAAGCTGAAGCGGCCACCTCCCATAGAGAAGCAGGGCACCCACTGCAGAGATAATGACACCAAACCACCACTAAAATTTTCGACCCACAATTTGTTCTGACCACAAGAAATGCAGAGACAAATAGACTAGGAACTGGAGGGATAGGCCCACCAATAACTGTCCCAATTTGAGACCCACCCCAACGGCAAGTACCAGTGTCTGGCTGCTTAAAGATACTCTTTCATGCTTAAGACAGGAGTGTAGTGTAACTGTCCTCTGAGAGACTTCACCCAGCAGCTGACTTAAGACAGATACAGACACCCACAGCCAAACATTAGAGGGAGCTCAGGGACTTTTATGGAGGAGTTGGGGGAAGGATTAAGATCTCTGGAGGAGATAGGAACTCCTCCACGGGAACTAACATGGACCCTTGGGGCCTCTCAGAATGTGAACCAAAGAGCACCCTGACTGGAGCGAGGCTATGCTCACTTACATAGCAGAGGTGCAGCTCTGTCTTCATGTGGTTTCCCCAACTACAGGAGCAGGAGCTATCGCTAAAGCTATTGGCTATCTGTGGATCCATTCTGCTAACTGGCTGCCTGGTCTGACTTCAGTCAGAGAGAATAAGTCTAGCACTGCAGACACATGCTATACTAGGGTAAGGGGGATACACAGGGAAGGGTAATCTCATCCTCTTAGAGAAGAAGGGGAGAGAAGTATGAGGAGATGGACTGTGTGAAGGGGACACTAGAAGGAGGGGGAATAGCGATAGGTATGTAAAGTGAAATGAATGAATAAATTAGTATATAAATGGAAAACAATAAAAGGAAGAGGAAAAATAGAAAAAGAAAGGAAGTTCTTGAAACTGATAATACCCTTTTGTAGTTTGTGTAAGCAGTAGCAATTGCTAGAAATAGATGCTTTGACGAGAATCTGCAGGCCCAGTCAGTCCCTTCAGAGATGCAGTTTTCTTGAGTTGATAACGATGTTTGGTTATTGTACAGCAGCCTTTAAGTCACCAATGATCCTGTGCATGACGCCAGTGAACGGAGTACTTGACTAAACTGGATGTGAGTGGAATTGTCCTTTCATTTGTCATTGATGCCCTATCTGAGGCACATATATTTCTGTTTATGTCTCTTCAAGAAAGTCATGCAACACTGTCCTAATCTATTCTTAGTTCCACTACTTGAGTTGCCTTTCTCTAACCATAAAGTGTACTTTCATTGGTTCATTGATATTTGTGGTATTATTTCATTTTCAACTGCTGACAGATTTCTGACTCTTCAAATTTTAAAATGGGTGAAATTCATATTAGTTTACTGTATGACATAGAAATTTATTTAATTGTTCTTTAATTTTTTTATTTATAAAAGTAAAATATTTATCTTTCTTATTTACAAAATAAAAAGAATATTTTATATACTGTGTATACTTCCTTTCAGAATCCTCAAGTCCTCCCCGAACAACTTGAAAAAACACACTTCTGTTATAGAACATAACCATTTTCTCATATTCAATAATTTATCTTTCCTTACAAAGAAAAACTGTGAAGAAACTGAGACATATAAAGTATGCGTATATGTTACTACTGTTAACTATCCTATCATCCAATGTAAGTTAGGCTTTCTTCCAGTTCTGTGTTTTTATGTTTGTGAGGGGATTGAGGGACAATGTTGACAGCGTGATCCCCCAAATGATGCAGAAGGTTGGTACAATTGGTATTTCGTAAAATTCTAGTTCTTCCACCGCTGATTTATATTCTATACTGAATTCAGCATGGCTAATTACAAGGCACTGCTTTCAGCTCCTGTGTCAATGAACCAATGAGCAAATGGGGCACTAATGGGGAAAATCAAACTGTTAGAATCATGGGGTTTTGTCTTTATTCCTTATTCTTTCCAGAAACAATCACTTCTACTTCCATTAGAGCCTGGAGGTTTTTATCATCTCTCATTTAGACTTATAGGGATGAACATGACTTAACTCCTCTTCTTGTTATGAATACCAATTCTTTAATCATTGTGAAGATATCTGTCTTATGTATAGGCAAGGAAGATTATCTACCCAGTATTCAATTCAATGATCATATATATATATATATATATATATATGATCAAATGGAAAATATATTAAAGTAAAACTATCAAAAGTAGTGTCATTTTTTATCATAATTTTAACATTTTGCTTGCTCTCATTTAATCAATTTATCATAGCAAATGTTGATTCTTTTTCTGGAAGTGTAGTGATGAGCTTTCTCTTTAAAATTTAATGTAATCTGACATTTTTAAGCACAAATGTTTTTAGGTGTTTATGGGATATGCTGATCTCATTATATCTGGGGCAGCTGCCACTGTGCAGCAACAATAGCATACAGGCCTGAATGCTAAGCAGGGAACTTTGCCAGTCTAAATATACTATGCCTGATGTCTATCAGCTACCTTCTGGGCAGCAAGGGCACATCTCCAGATTCCAGATACTGCAACCTCAACAGCCTTATGAACTATAAGTTGCCAAGGCAGCAGGAGAATTAGCTCCTGGGAATAGGGGCAGGTGGCAACCATTTCCACCAGGCATGTGGATAGAATAAGTGCATACGTTCAGATAAGTTCTGAATGTGAGCCAAGAATATTCTCTTCTTGCCAACTAACCTTTTGCTATTCTGTCTCCTCACCTGCTTCCTCCCGCGGGAGCTATACAAGCAATCTTCACCAGCTGGCCTGCTGGAGACAGCTCTGCTGTGACACTGAACAAAAGCCTCATATGAAACTGTGTGGGCCCAATGCTTCACTGTTCATATGAGTTCTAGATGCTTAGTGTCTCCTTTAATTTTTAGTCTTTTGGTTTTGATGTCACA
This sequence comes from Apodemus sylvaticus, assembly GCF_947179515.1. Classification (NCBI taxonomy): domain Eukaryota; kingdom Metazoa; phylum Chordata; class Mammalia; order Rodentia; family Muridae; genus Apodemus; species Apodemus sylvaticus. The sequence continues at coordinate 60,092,188 of NC_067477.1, forward strand.
GGATGTGGCCTGAATGTTCTTTAGAACTATTCTGATTCATCATAAACTTTATTTTATATTTTAATAAGTATAAATAAGAATAATTAGATTAATGCAATTAATGTCTGAATGGAGCTGTATTTATTACATAAAGTTTGCCAATACAGATTACCACTGATCAGTTGTGTTTGTTATCATCATATCATATATCTAAATCTATATCTACAACCAACTCCCTATTTATATCGATATCTATCTAATCTATGTCATCTGCCAAATCTACCTAGCTATATTTCTAACATCCCTATATCACTATAACTGTACATGTTAAACTGTTTTTAGCATGATTTTGTGTCAGCAATTTTCTAGAACAGGTTGACACTGGAATCAGTGGACAAAGACAAAAAAGACCAATGCCTGAGACTTCCTGCCAGGTCCTATTTGAACTACTTTGGAGTCCTTCAAAATGTCGTAATTAATATTTGAAAAACAAATCATTTTCAAGTACTTCAAGCAGCCAAAATTTAATCATACATGATGGAATTCAATTCATACCCAATCACAATAATCATGTGTGAATCTAGAATGAAGCTATGAGGCACCTATTTTAGTGAAAGGAAAACTCTTTTACAGATTTCAGAAGGATTTTTTTCTCAATAGCAGCTTTCATTGCTATTTTTGTTAAAGATAAAACATGATGTAACAATTAGATTTTGAGACATTGATGTATTGATATAATTATAATGTATTGATGGCTATAAAATGATTTTTCTTTTTTAGAAGTCTTTTTCTATGCAATCTTCAGTAAGCTATTAAGTTAAGAAATAATACTTTTTTGTTTTCTCATCAATCTTCATAAGTGAAGACTGAAATTATATTTAGACAATGAAATCATGCAACATCCCTCAAATCCACCTATATTCACTTAGTAATAGAAATAAGAACCACAGAAAATAAATATCACATTTCAGTTATTTATAAAAGTTATATAAAAATTGTATAAGCAAGAGGTAGATTAATGGTTGCAAGAGGCAGGAGATGGTATGAAATTGATAAAGGCAAAATTATGTTGTTTATAAGATGATTGAGTTCTGGCCATCTGGTTTATACACTGGATACCGGCTGACCATTGTTACTAAGTAGCTTCATTACCCCTTTCCTTCAAACAAATAAATAAAAAAAGAAAGAATGGAGAGAAAGGCAAACCAAAAGTAGGAAAAAACGGAGAGGGGAGCAAAGGGAAAGAAAATGATAAGTATACATGATAGAGGTTGATATGTTAACTAGCCAGTACTTGGTGATAGCTTTACTATATCAACATATTAAGTTTAAGCCTTAGACATATTCAATTACTTGCTAATCACACATTCACATAAAAAGAACATTAACAATTTTTAAAACTCTCTAGCTGAAATGAGGCACGACATATCTAAAACTGTGTTGTAAACATAGTTACAAATGCTATGATTTCTATATAAAAGACACCAAAAGAAGAAAGGTCTTTATTGTATAACCATATGCCAGTGTTTACTGGGTAATTTTCTCTATTATGTTTTTTTCATTACATTGTCAGATCTTTGCAGAACATCGTTTTCTTGAAATCTGGAGCTCTGGAAGCTGCCAATGTCATCATAAATCAATTAAGGAGACTTCTGAAGCTACTTCCTAGAAGAGTCAGGAGTTAAATCACTGGTGAAACTCTACTAAAATACTTAAGTTTTCTCAATATTAATTTAAAATCACTTGATACATTGCATTATTATTGAGAAAATATTTTCCTAAGAAAATCATTCTCTCTCTCTCTCTCTCTCTCTCTCTCTCTCTCTCTCTCTCTCTCTCTCTCTCTGTCTCCACTAAACTGGATTTAGTGGACTTAGTGGCACAAGTCTTCTATCCCAGAATATAGAAAGCAAAGGTAGGAGGATTTCTGTGAGTTCAAGGGTAGTATCTTCTATGTAGTGAGACTTTGTCTCAAAAAATAAAATAAGCAACAAAACAATTAGCAAGTCATAGAGCATTTCGTATATCACTAAATATAATTTCTGCATAACTAATATTACTATGTATCCATTTAATAACTTCATAAATAAAACACAAAAGAAATTCTAAGGAGCTTATGCTCCTCAAAGTAGCTTAGATATTTGTAAATCCTAAAACTTTGAAAAATAGACTATAAAAATAGGATTAATGATAAAGTTGAATTGCTACATACAAACTTCCATAGACTGATTTGTTGTAGAGCACACATTGTTTAGGATGAGAGTGGATTTTAGTGTTGGATTGAGATAAGTGCTTAGGTTTGTCTATAGCAGTGGTTCTCAACTTTCCTAATGTTGTGACCCTTGACTACAGTTTCTCATGTTGTGGTGAACCTCAATAATAAAATTAGTTTCATTGCTACTTCTTAACTGTAATATTGGTACTGTTATTAATGTACTGTAAATATTTCTGGAGAAACATTATAGAAATATATTTCTCCAAACCATTCTCAAAGAAATATATTCCAAGGTGGAAATGCAACATTTATTCTTTATTAATTTATCAAATGATAGATAATTAGGTTATTTATATTTCTAAGTTTTGTGAATAGTGCTACAAAGAATTTGGATGTACAATTATCTCTTAAACATATTAGCTTCATTTTATTTGGATTTCTGCTAAAGTATTAGAACTTGTACTAAGTAGTTCTTGTTTTAGTTTCTGAGTAATCTATTCTGCTTTCAATAGTTTTAATAAGTTTATATTCTTACCAGGTTTGAGTAAGTGTCCCTTTCTCCAAACCAGTGGTTTTCAACCTTCCTAATCCTGCAAAATTTTAAGAGAGGCATTCAGTTATGGTGACATCTAACCATAAAATAATTTCATTATAAATTCATGTAAAATTCATGACTGTAATTTTGCCACTGTTGTGAATCATAATGTAAATATCTGATGTTCTGCTCTATATTCTTTTCATGTTGTAGTCTTTAGTCTTTCACCAACATTTGATATCTTTAGGATTTCTGACTGGGAACATTTTTCCTTGTACAAGGCTATATACTTCATCATAGTTGTGCTTATTATCTTCTAGAAAATATATGAATTTAATTTTTTCTTCAAAACCCACTGTCTTTTTTTATTAAATTATGTCATTATTTACATTCCAGATGTTGCCCCCTTTCTGGTCCTCCTACCCTGAGTTCTTCACCCCTCCCCTCGTCTTTGCTTCTTCTGAGAGAGTGCTCCCCAACCCATCCCCTTTCCCTAGGTCATCAATTATCAATAGGATAAAGTTCATCCTCTCCCACTAAGGCCAGACAAAGCAGTCCTCTGGTACATGTGCCAGGGTCCAATGACCAGCCCATGTATGGATTTTGCTTGATCTCTGGGAGCTCTAAGTGGTCTGGGTTAGTTGATACTCTTGTTCTTCCTATGGGTTTGCAGTCCCCCTCCTAGCTCCTTCAGTAACTTCCCCTATCTCTTCCACAGGGATCCCTGACTTTAATCTAGTGGTTGGCTATAAGTATCTGCATCTGTCTCACTCAGCTGCTACTAGAGCCTCTCAGAGAACATCACTGCTAGTCTCCTGTCTGTTAGCACAACTTGGCATCAGTAATAGTGTCAGGGTTTGGTGCCTGTACATGGGATGGATTCCAAGTTGGGCTGGTTACTGGTTGCCTTTCCTTCAGTCTCTGCTCCATTTTGAAGATGGATGGGTGGCCCCATGCTTCAACAGGGTACCATGCCTATATACTGGATGTGGTCTCTTTAGGTTTAATCTCCCGACTTTGGGGGCTAAAGTCTTCCCTATTGAGTCCCGGAAACCTTGATATATCTAGGACTTCTAGCAGTTTCCCCTGCCCGCATCACCTGCTGCTGCATATTTCCATTCATTCTTCTGGGCCTTCTGTGCTTCTCTCCTGTTTTCTCCCATACCTGATACTGCTCCCTTTCCCCCCTCACTTTACTGTCTCCTATCAAGGTCTCTCCCTCTCTCTTGTCCCAATATGATTTTGTTCTTTCTTCTACACAGGATTGAAATATCAACACTTTGGACTGATTTATTCTTCTTAAGCTTCCTACAGTCTGTGAGTTGTATCATGGGTATTCTTAACTTTTTGGTTAATATCCACTTATCAGTGAGTACATACCATGTATGTCCTTTTGGATCATGATTACCTCACTTAGGATGATATTTTCTAGTTTCATCTACTTGCCTGCAAAATGCATGATGTTCTTGTTTTTAACAGCTGAACAGTATTCCATTGTGTATCTACTCTTTGGTTGAGGGACATTTGGATTGTTTCCGGTTTCTGGTTATGACAAATAATGCTGCTATGAACATAGTGGAGCATGTGTCCTTGCAGTATAGTGGAACATGTACAGGGTCTTCAGGTAGAACTATTTCCAATTCTCTGAGGAATCACAGAATTGATTTCCATACTGGTTGGAGGCTCACTGGTTAAGAGCACTCACTGCTTCTCCACAGGTCTTGAATTGAATTTCCAGTAATCCTATGGTGGCTCACAACCATTTTTAACAGGATCTACTGTTCTTTTCTGGTGTGCCTGGACAGGTATAGTATACTCATTGTCTTTTTTTTAAGGTTTTCAAAGATATCAATTCTATATTTATTGTCCAGTTTAAATATGACTATTAATCTTTTATATTGATTATTTTAATTATCATATCTTCTCTGTAGGAATAAAGCTTAAAATTATACAGCATTGCTAAAATTTTGGTGGCTATTATAATTATATTCTGTCTTCAAAACATAGCGCTGGGCGGTTGTGGCACACACCTTTAATCCCAGCACTTGGGAGGCAGAGACAGGAAGATTTCTGAGTTCGAGGCCAGCCTGGTCTACAGAGTGAGTTCCAGGATAGCCAGAGCTATACAGAGAAACCCTGTCTCAAACAAACAAACAAACAAACAAATAGCCAACCAACCAATAACAATAAAACCACACAGCATAAGCCTTTTCAATTATTAAATATTTAAGCATTGTTGGGCATTGAGAGGAAAGAGAGGTCATGTGTGTGTGTATGTGTGTGTGTGTGTGTGTGTGTGTGTGTGTGTTTGTTCCTTGCATTTGTACTTGTAGTTGTGCATGTAATTGGGCTTATATACATGTACAGTCCAGAGACAATCTCTGTTGTCTTCACTCAGGTCCCAGACTCCCTGTTCTGTGACAGAGCCCCTTAGTCATCTAAAGGTCTTTGATTAGGTGAGTATGCCTGGCCAGTCTCAGCATCCCTAAAAGAGACCCTGTAAATGTGTGCCACCGTGCCCATATTTAGAGGTTCTTTAAATGGAGACAAACATAAGATTGTTCAAGGTTCCACCAATATTGATAGTATAATATTGTATTTTAGAAAGATATCCTGGTCTTTATTATGCTATATCAAAGTTCCAAATATATTTTAAAAGAAGAATTCTCCCCTAAACTGAAGATAATTTTATAATAGAAATTTTAATGTGAAAAAATGTCCCATTTTCATACTGAATGAAACAAGTTTTGAATATTCAGAATAGACACTATTGTTTACTCATTTTACAAGCTTTAACATGATTGCTGAATTTTGATCATTATGAAGTCTAATAGCTTATTTTACATTCAAATGATTGACTTTAATATTTTTTTTGTGTTCTAACAAGTGCTTGTTATCTTTATTAAAAGGAAACAGAACTTTCTTGTTGATTCATTTAATTCTCATTTTTCTGTTTAGGATGCTTTCTAAAACCTATTAGGTGTTCTTAGATTGCAATTTATGACATTGGTGAGTCTGCAAATGAGCCCCGGGAATTGGGTCAATGCTGTATCCAATGTGCTTGTGAAACAAGAAGCATTGTATAGATTCAAAATGTTCCTTAATTTCCTACTTCACTGATATTTGCCCAATTGCAAGGAAAAAATTATAATATCATGCAAGAGTCTTAAAAGAAAAAACAACAACCATATCTCAAAATTTTAGTGATCTTCATTTTATTCTATATTAAGAAACAACACAAAAATGTAAAGAAATATATTTTCATAAATGTTACTTAGGTTGACAAATGAAAAAGAGGTTTCAGTAATAAAATTCAGAGTCTAGCAGGACATTTCTCACTAGGGTCTAGAGAATTCAGAGACTGTCCTTTGACCAGGTTTTAGTTCCAGGTGTGGGTTTCATGCTATGAATTGATCTTTAAATCCAGTCAGAAACTGGTTGGTTAAACCTATCATAATCATGCCACTATTATACCAGTTGAAATTTCTTGCCTGACAGGGTGTCACAAAGATTACAAAAGTATAAGAACATTGATTTCTTTTCTTCTTTGATAGATGACATAACACCTTCTGGTATTATCAAAGTTTCAGCTTATGTCAGTTTGATTTTGCCATATCTTTTGCAAAAAGCAGTCTTCAGGACATTAACATCTAGTAGTAGGAGAAGAAAGCTATAGTAGACATTATCACTTGGAACAGTGAAAGAATTTGCCATCTCTTTGAGGCTCACCTGGGGAAGGAATTGGCAATTCCCCATGGTTCTGAAGCATTTGTCTATGACATGGCTGGCAAATATCAACAACACATATTCACTTAGGACTTCATATACTCAGGGCTTCCTCCACTCCCCACAGTCTATCTTAACAGTATTTAAGATAGAAGTTATTTTAACTCACAAAGTACCTATAAATAAAAAGAGAAACTAAAATATTTCTCTGAATTGATATATAACTAATGGGGGAACATTGCAAATACAAGAAATGTATTATTGTGTTTAATCCTCCATTTCATGATGAATCCATCAAGGAAAATATGACCCCCCAAAAAAAGAAGAAAAAAGAAGAAATGGAAAGAAAAATGAACTTAAAAGACTGTGTGTGTTTATAATAAAAGACATCAACATTATTCAGTATTCTAACTTGATCCTTTTTCTAGTTCAAGACTGGATATCAAATCACCAGGAGGTGGATCGTAATGATTCACTTGAACATCACTGTAGTTTCCGTATATTGTCAGATAAAAAAAATTTGTTTTATCAATGTGGTCTTGAGATTCTTTTTTAAAATAATAATAAATAAGGCAGGACAATTACTATTGCTATTCCTATAAAATAGTACAATCATAAAATTCAATAGATCCTATATCAACAAATTACATGTACACATCAATATTAGGAAGTATACTTTTCCTTCTTTTCTGCTTGAATACCGTAGTGTATTGTTTGAAACATAACTGACAGAATTATATTAGGTTAGCATGATTAGTTCAAATATCATTAAGATCAAGTACATATGGAGAAGGAAATTCACTCTAGCCTTTAATCTATACAAAGAATAATCATTTACTAACCAGCTAGAAGTAGTGTTTCTAATCTTAGACTCTGAGAATAAATGATGATGATGATACCATTGTCTTCACTGGGATTAGTTGCCTACCCACTTGACCTCCTTCACCTTTCTGCACATACCAGCGATAAATGATAGAGCATCTGGACATCTCGCTTTCCCAAAGTCTCTAGAGCTTTATTTATTTATTTATTTTTTGCTGCTCTGAGTTTTGTCTTTAACCTTTCATTTTTCTAATGATGAAAGATTGTCCCACCATCAGCAATTCTTTACTCCTAGTGAACTTTTGCCACTATCTCTCATTTTAAACACTTAAGGTTCAAGCAATATATTTTGCCAACTTAAGCAATCATTTTGTTTCTATTTTTTCCCACACAGTACTCTCTTCATCTCAAATATGAGACTGTTGAGTCAGATCTTTATGTACGCAAAATACCCCCTTAATGTGAATTTACCAACATAGGACGCTAAATTAGCTTTTAGCAAATCAGCATGTATTTTATCAACTAATATTTTATAAAGTGTAAATACCTCAACTTTCAAAAGTAAAGACATGAATAATTTCACAATTTGTGAGCACAAAAAGTTCTGATAAGCAGTTCCAGATCATCCACCAATTTTTTTAATCATTAATGTGCATTTTGAAGACTTCAAATAAGAAAAACAAAGCCATTTGAAATCAGGTAGTAGAAAGCATATATATTAGACACATTTTCACAAAGCAGTATAAAGCAGTTTAAAAAAAATGAAATTAGCAAGTCACATTCAGAGTTCCTGCCATTTCTTAAATATATCTCCCTCTGATGGTAACATATGTTGAATTATGTAGCTCTTATGGAAAAAATCTATTAGTAAGCATTGGAAAAAATGAAAGACGATAAAAGAAAAAATCCAGAAAATAGAAAAGTTGTATTATAATATGAGAAATTATTAGTTATAATTTCCTCATCATGTTAATAGTCAGGATTCATCTAGAAAAAATAAACACTGTTACGGTATGTCTACTTTGGGTAGAAATCAGCTTTACTCAGCAATGTCAATTTCTCCTGAGAAAATAATTATTTCTTCTTACACAAATCAACAGGTTCTAAGATATTTAGCATTCTGATATGAGTCATAACCTCTATTGATTAATGTCAGCTCAAATTAAAATCTTTCTAAGAACAATAGCTATTTTCAAGACCATATATATTAACAAGTGTAATGAGAAAAGATCTCATTATAATTTCAATAATAGTAATTATTACACTGGAAAATATCAGTCTCACTTATGGGAAGTAATATCGGCATCATGGAACACTTCGTTAAAAATTATGAAAAAGAATAGAACAATCTACTCTACCAAATTATAAAAATTACATCAACTCATTTCTTTATAATACTTCAGTTACTGAATTCCAGATTATTAATTTCTCCCAGGTTTATCTACTGTTCCTACAAACTATCCTGATTAATATTTACTCACAAATGACCTTCGTTATAACATTGCATGGCTTGAGTCCCAAAACAGTAAGTAAGGGTTAGTGGGGGAATGAAGAAATGGCAGATGTATACAGTGGGAACTCAGTGGTTGGTACTGTATTATGAAGAATATATAGCACCCCAAATCTCTATGTGTTTACATATGCTTCTGAACAAAGAGTCAGAGTTACTAAATACAAATAACTAAGAAGATTCACTTATAAATAATACTGAATAAATAGGTAAGTTTAAATAATTTCATTAGAAACAGTCTCTGTCCAGAAGAAGTCTTTTTTTTAATTTTTTAAATTTTTTTATTCAATATATATTTATTTACATTTCAAATGATTTTCCCTTTTCTGGCCCCCCACTCCCCAAAAGTCCCATAAGCACCCTTCCATCTCCCTGTCCTTCCACCCACTCCTTCCCACTTCCCTGTTCTGGTTTTGTCCTATACTGCTTCACTGAGTCTTTCCAGAACCAGGGGCCACTCCTCTGTTCTTCTTGTACATCATTTGATGTGTGGATTACGTTTTGGGTATTCCAGTTTTCTAGGTTAATATCCACTTATTAGTGAGTGCATACCATTATTGATCTTTTGAGACTGGGTTACCTCACTTAGTATGATGCTCTCCAGCTCCATCCATTTGCCTAAGAACTTCATGAATTCATTGTTTCTAATGGCTGAATAGTACTCCATTGTGTATAAATACCACATTTTTTGCATTGATTCTTCTGTTGAGGGATACCTGGGTTAGTTCCAGCTTCTGGCTATTATAAATAGGGCTGCTATGAACATACTGGAGCATGTATCCTTATTACATGTTGGGGAATTCTCTGGGTATATGCCCAGGAGTGGTATAGCCAGATCTTCTGGAAGTGAGGTGCCCAGTTTTCTGAGGAACTGCCAGACTGATTTCCAGAGTGGTTGTACAAATTTGCAACCCCACCAGCAGTGAAGGAGTGTTCCTCTTTCTCCACATCCTCACCAACACCTGCTGTCTCCTAAATTTTTAATCTTAGCCATTCTGAATGGTGTAAGGTGAAATCTCAGGGCTGTTTTGATTTGCATTTCCCTAATGTCTAATGAAGTTGAGCATTTTTTAAGATGCTTCTCCACCACCCGAAGTTCTTCAGGGGAAAATTCTTTGTTTAACTCTGTACCCCATTTTTTAATAGGGTTATTTGGTTTTCTGGAGTCTAACTTCTTGAGTTCTTTGTATATATTGGATATTAGCCCTCTATCTGATGTAGGGTGGGTGAAGATCTTTTCCCAATTTGTTGGTTGCTGATTTGTCCTCTTGATGGTAATCTTTTGCCTTACAGAAACTTTGTAATTTTATGAGGTCCCATTTGTCAATTCTTGATCTTAGAGCATACTCTATTGGTGATCTGTTCAGAAACTTTCCCCCTGTACTGATGTCCTCAAAGGTCTTGGCCAGTTTCTTTTCTATTAGTTTCAGAGTGTCTGGGGACCTTGATCCATTTGAAGTTAGCTTAGTACAAGGAGACAAGGATGGATTAATTAGCATTCTTCTGCATGCTGACCTACAGTTGAACCGGCACCATTTATTGAAAAGGCTATCTTTTTTCCATTGGAAGTTTTCAGCCCCTTTGTTGAGGATCAAGTGGCCATAGGTGTGTGGGTTCATTTCTGGATCTTCAATCCTATTCCATTGATCTGCTTGCCTGTCACTGTACCATGCAGTTTTTTTTTTTTTTACTCTTTTTTTTTTTTATTTATCTTTTTTTTTATTCGATATAATTTATTTACATTTCAAATGATTTCCCCTTTTCTAGCCCCACCCCACTCCCCGAAAGTCCCGAAAGTCCCGTAAGCCCCCTTCTCTTCCCCTGTCCTCCCTCCCACCCCTTCCCAGTTCCCCGTTCTGGTTTTGCCAAATACTGTTTCACTGAGTCTTTCCAGAACCAGGGACCACTCCTGCTTTCTTCTTGTATCTCATTTGATGTGTGGATTATGTTTTGGGTATTCCAGTTTTCTAGGTTAATAACCACTTATTAGTGAGTGCATACCATGAGTCACCTTTTGAGTCTGGGTTACCTCACATAGTATGATGTTCTCTAGCTCCATCCATTTGCCTAAGAATTTCATGAATTCATTGTTTCTAATGGCTGAATAGTACTCCATTGTGTAGATATACCACATTTTTTGTATCCACTCTTCTGTTGAGGGATACCTGGGTTCTTTCCAGCATCTGGCAATTATAAATAGGGCTGCTATGAACATAGTAGAGCATGTATCCTTATTACATGGTGGGGAATCCTCTGGGTATATGCCCAGGAGTGGTATAGCAGGATCTTCTGGAAATGAGGTGCCCAGTTTTCGGAGGAACCACCAGACTGATTTCCAGAGTGGTTGTACCAATTTGCAACCCCACCAGCAGTGGAGGAGTGTTCCTCTTTCTCCGCACCCTCTCCAACACCTGCTGTCTCCTGAATTTTTAATCTTAGCCATTCTGACTGGTGTAAGATGAAATCTTAGGGTTGTTTTGATTTGCATTTCCCTAATGACTAATGAAGTTGAGCATTTTTTAAGATGCTTCTCCGCCATCCGAAGTTCTTCAGGTGAGAATTCTTTGTTTAACTCTGTACCCCATTTTTTAATAGGGTTGTTCGGTTTTCTGGAGTCTAACTTCTTGAGTTCTTTATATATATTGGATATTAGCCCTCTATCTGATGTAGGATTGGTGAAGATCTTTTCCCAATTTGTTGGTTGCCGATCTGTCCTCTTGATGGTGTCCTTTGCCTTACAGAAACTCTGTAACCTTATGAGGTCCCATTTGTCAATTCTTGCTCTTAGAGCATACGCTATTGGTGTTCTGTTCAGAAACTTTCTCCCTGTACCGATGTCCTCAAGGGTCTTCCCCAGTTTCTTTTCTATTAGCTTCAGAGTGTCTGGCTTTATGTGGAGGTCCTTGATCCATTTGGATTTGAGCTTAGTACAAGGAGACAAGGATGGATCAATTCGCATTCTTCTGCATGCTGACCTCCAGTTGAACCAGCACCATTTGTTGAAAAGGCTATCTTTTTTCCATTGGATGTTTTCAGCCTCTTTGTCGAGGATCAAGTGGCCATAGGTGTGTGGGTTCATTTCTGGATCTTCAATCCTGTTCCATTGATCCTCCTGCCTGTCACTGTACCAATACCATGCAGTTTTTAACACTATTGCTCTGTAGTATTGCTTGAGGTCAGGGATACTGATTCCCCCAGATTTCCTTTTGTTGCTGAGAATAGTTTTAGCTATCCTGGGTTTTTTGTTGTTCCAGATGAATTTGATAATTGCTCTTTCTAACTCTGTGAAGAATTGAGTTGGGATTTTGATGGGTATTGCATTGAATCTGTATAGTGCTTTAGGCAAAATGGCCATTTTAACTATATTGATTCTACCGATCCATGAGCATGGGAGGTTTTCCCATTTTTTGAGGTCTTCTTCCATTTCCTTCTTCAGAGTCTTGAAGTTCTTGTCATACAGATCTTTCGCATGTTTGGTAAGAGTCACCCCAAGATACTTTATACTGTTTGTGGCTATTGTGAAGGGGGTCATTTCCCTAATTTCTTTCTCAGCCCGCTTATCCTTTGAGTATAGGAAGGCCACTGATTTGCTTGAGTTGATTTTGTAACCTGCCACTTTGCTGAAGTTGTTTATCAGCTGTAGGAGCTCTCTAGTGGAGTTCTTTGGGTCACTTAGGTAGACGATCATGTCGTCTGCAAATAATGATAGTTTGACTTCCTCCTTTCCAATTTGTATCCCTTTGACCTCCTTATGTTGTCGAATTGCCCGAGCTAGTACCTCAAGTACAATATTGAAAAGATAAGGAGAAAGGGGGCAGCCTTGTCTGGTCCCTGATTTCAGTGGGATTGCTTCAAGTTTCTCTCCGTTTAGTTTGATGCTGGCTACCGGTTTGCTGTATATTGCTTTTACTATGTTTAGGTATGGGCCTTGAATTCCTGTTCTCTCCAAGACTTTAAGCATGAAAGGATGCTGAATTTTGTCAAATGCTTTTTCAGCATCCAATGAAATGGCCATGTGGTTTTGTTCTTTGAGTTTGTTTATGTAGTGGATTGTATTGATGGATTTCCGTATATTGAACCAACCCTGCATTCCCGGGATAAAGCCTACTTGATCATGGTGGATGATCGTTTTGATGTGTTCTTGGATTCGGTTGGCAAGAATTTTATTGAGTATTTTTGCATCGATGTTCATAAGGGAAATTGGTCTGAAGTTCTCTTTCTTTGTTGGATCTTTGTGTGGCTTTGGTATCAGCGTAATTGTGGCTTCGTAGAAGGAATTGGGTAGTGTTCCTTCTGTTTCTATTTTGTGGAATAGTTTGAAGAGTATTGGTGTTATCTCTTCTTTGAAGGTCTGGTAGAATTCTGCACTGAAACCATCTGGTCCTGTGCTTTTTGGTTGGAAGACTTTCTATGACTCCTTCTATTTCTTTAGGCTTTATGGGACTGTTTAGATGGTCTAGTTGGTCCTGATTTAATTTTAGTATTTGGTATCTGTCAAGGAAATTGTCCATTTCCTCCAGATTCTCCAGTTGTGTTGAGTACAGGCTCTTGTAGTAGGATCTGATGATTTTTTGGATTTCCTCAGTTTCCGTTGTTATGTCTCCCTTTTCATTTCTAAGTTTGTTAATTTGGATACTTTCTCTGTGCCCTTTGGTCAGTCTGGCTAAGGGTTTATCTATCTTGTTGATTTTCTCAAAGAACCAGCTCCTGGTTTTGTTGATTTTTTGTATGGTTCTCTTTGTTTCTACTTGATTGATTTCGGCCCTGAGTTTGATGATTTCCTGCCTTCTACTCCTCCTGGGTGAAATAGCTTCTTTTTGTTCTAGGGCTTTCAGGTGTGTCATTAAGTTGGTAATGTATGCTCTCTCCATTTTCTTTTTGGAGGCACTCAGGGCTATGAGTTTTCCTCTTAGCACTGCTTTCATTGTGTCCCATAGATTTGGGTATGTTGTGTCTTCATTTTCATTGTGTTCTAAAAAAGTCTTTAATTTCTTTCTTTATTTCTTCCTTGACCAAGGTGTCATTGAGTAGAGTATTGTTCAATTTCCACGTGTATGTGGGTTTTCTGTTGTTTCTGTTGCTATTGAAGACCACTTTTATTCCATAGTGATCAGATAGGAGGCATGGGATTAGTTCTATCTTCTTATATTTGTTGAGGTCTGTCTTGTGACCAATTATATGGTCGATTTTGGAGAAGGTACCATGAGGTGCTGAAAAAAAGGTATATTCTTTTGTTTTAGGATAGAATGTTCTATATATATCAGTTATAACACTATTGCACTGTAGTATTGCTTGAAGTTAGGGATACTGATTCCCCCAAAATTTCTTTTGTTGTTGAGAATAGTTTTAGCTATCCTGGGTTTTTGGTTATTCCAGATGAATTTGAGAATTGCTCTTTCTAACTCTATGAAGAATTGAGTTGGGATTTTGATGGATATTGTGCTAAATCTGTATATTGCTTTTGGCAAAATGGCCATTTTAACTATATTAATCCTGCCAATCCATGAACATTTCACCCTAAAGCAAAAGAATATACCTTTTTCTCAGCACCTCATGGTACCTTCTCCAAAATCAACCATATAATTGATCACAAGACAGACCTCAACAAATATAAAAAGATCGAACTAATCCTATGCCTCCTATCAGATCACTACGGAGTAAGAGTGGTTTTCAATACCAACAAAAACAATAGAAAGCCCACATACACATGGAGGCTGAACAATACTCTACTCAATGACACCTTGGCCAAATAAGAAACAAAGAAAGAAATCAGAGACTTTTTAGAATTTAATGAAAATAAAGGCACAACATACCCAAATCTTTGGGACACAATGAAAGCAGTGCTAAGAGGAAAACTCATAGCCCTGAGTGCCTCCAAAAAGAAAATAGAGAGAGCATACACTAGCAGCTTAACGACACACCTGAAAGCCCTGGAACAAAAAGAAGCCAATGCACCCAGGAGGAGTAGAAGAGAGGAAATCATCAAACTCAGGGCTGAAATCAATCAAGTGGAAACAAATAGATCCATACAAAGAATCAACGAATCCAGGAGCTGGTTCTTTGAGAAAATCAACAAGATAGATGGACCCTTAGCCAGACTGACCAAAGGGCACAGAGAAAGTATCCATATTAACAAAATTAGAAATGAAAAGGGGGATATAACAGCAGAAACTGAGGAAATCCAAAAAATCATCAGATCCTACTACAAAAGCCTATACTCACCACAACTTGAGAATCTGAAGGAAGTGGACAATTTCCTAGACAGATACCAAATACAAAAATTAAATCAGGACCAAATAGATCATCTAAACAGTCCCATAACCCCTAAAGAGCTAGAAGGGGTCATAGAAAGCCTTCCAACCAAAACAAAAAAGCACAGGACCAGATGGTTTCAGTGCAGAATTCTATCAGACCTTCAAAGAAGACCTAACACCAATATTTTTCAAACTATCCCACAAAATAGAAACAGAAGGAACACTACCCAATTCCTTCTACAATGCCACAATTATGCTGATACCAAAACTACACCAAGATCCAACAATGAGAATTCAGACCAGTTTCTCTTATGAACATCGATGCAAAAACACTCAGTAAAATTCTTGCCATCTGATTCCAAGAACACATAAAAACGATCATTGATCATGATCAAGTAGGCTTTATCTGAGGAATGCAGGGTTGGTTCAATATACGGCAATCCATCAATGCAATCCACTACATAAACAAACTCAAAGAAAAAAACCACATGGTCATTTCACTGGTAGCCAGCATCAAACTAAATGGAGAGAAACTTGGAGCAATCCCATTAAAATCAGGGACTAGATAGGTCTGCCCCCTTTCTCCTTAACTTTTCAATATTGTACTTGAGGTACTAGCTCAGGCAATTAGACAAGATAAGGAGGTCAAAGGGATACAAATTGGAAAGGAAGAAGTCAAACTATCATTATTTGCAGATGATATGATAGTCTACCTACAAGACCCCCAAAACTCCACTAGAGGACTCCTACAGCTGATAAACAACTTCAGCAAAGTGGCAGGTTAGAAAAAGGAGGGAGATGATTGGAGAAGGGATGGAGAGAACAAGGTTTATGGGACATATGGGGAGGGGGGATCCGGGAAAGGGGAAATCATTTGGAATGTAAACAAAGAATATAGAAAATAAAAATATTAAAAAAAAATCAACTCAAGCAAATCAGTAGCCTTCCTATACTGAAAGGATAAGCATGCTGAGAAAGAAATTAGGGAAATGACACCCTTCAAATTAGCCACAAACAGTATAAAGTACGTTGGGGTGACTCTTATCAAACATGTGAAATATCTGTATGACAAGAACTTCGAGACTCTGGAGAAGGAAATGGAAGAAGACCTCAGAAGAAGTCTTAAGGCCATTAACATCTAGTCGGAGGAGGAGAAAGCTATATTAGACATTCGCACTTCGACCAGTGAAAGAATTTACCATGCCTCTGTGCCTAACCTGGGGGAAGGCTTTGACAAAACACTGATTTACTTAGGACTTCGTATACTCATGACTCACTGCCCAGTTTATCTTAAAGGGGTTTAAGATAGAAGTTTATTTTTAAATCACAGAGTACCTATAAATAAAAAGAGAAATCGAGAATTTTGCTCAAGAACATTACTTACTTTTCTCTGAGTTAGAATTTACTCAGATTCCAAATGATCTACAAAAGCTGATATTTTGACTTTTATGTTTACTGGGGAGACTGTGATAAGGGTTGTTTTTTGAATAGATTGGGCTAAGTGTTTGTAGTATAGTTCTTGGCAAAGCAGTTTCTGATGGAGCAAGACTGCTTCCTACAACTTTGAAACTACCATTGTTCCTAAAGAAAAATTTCTCAGCTGTTCATTCTCAGAAAACATTTTTACCATATTTAATAGTTTTGCTAGCTAAACTGAAAGGACCTCTGTATTTGTTTTAAATATGATACAAATCATATCAATTTTTCTTTCAAGCCAATACACACATAACCAAAGGGTCAATGAGTGAAAACTTACTATTACATTTCTAAAATTTCAGAACCATATACATCAATATTATTTAGGCTTGGTTTCTATTGATAGACTACCAGATAGGATATGCCATCATTTCAAAAGAAATTAAATTAACAAACATATGAAGAGCACCATTACATTTGGAAGCAAATTACCCTTTGCATTATGTAGTGTAAAGGAAAAGCTATACATTTGCAAAACTAACCTAGGTCAGTTTTATTATGATTTGTTTTAATTCTGTAGCAAAATAAAATGACCTGAACATTACAGAAAGAAATAAAGTGAGTGATATGAAAACATTGTGTTAGGTGTAAAATAGCAACATGATTCTTGCTATAGAAAAATTAATACTAATAAGATGGCTTTGTCTCTGGTTCTCTGTGTCGTTTTTCAATGACCTATACTTGCATTCATTATAAACTCCATGCAATTGTGAACATCAGTACTGTAATTTCGGGTAAGATGCGTAAAACATCAAAATCAGTCACATCAAACAAGATAATTTTCGGGGATAAAGTGCAAAAGAAATTAAAATATATTTGCATTTTTAAAAAATAGTATTACAAGGCACTGGAGCAATCAGAAAAAAAAAAAGTGGAGTGGAAAGGTATACCAGGTCCTAATTCTGTTTTGTTTTATTTCTAATTCTGGTATATATATATATATATATATATATATATATATATATATATATATATATATATGAGCAGTTTCATGTTTTCACATTTTATTCAAAGCTAACCTAGAACAGAAATAAACCTTATTTTTAAAAGGACATCCATTGAAGATATAAATTAATAAGAAAAGATAGTAGTAGGAGTTAAAAATGACAATTATATTTCCTATGCTGGCTCTGAAATAACAAAAACTAATGTAATGAACAAGTGCTTACAGGTTTCTCGATGTGTTTAGTTCAAAAGTGCTAATACCATACATTTGTATTTGTATGTGCCTTATGTACATACAAATACCTACCAAACTGTACAGATATAGACATTTAGTTTTTATTTATATCTTAACAAATTATGTAAATTGAATAACATAAAATAAAGATAAAATAAGTTTTAATTAGAAAGTGAAAAAGACAGACTTAAAGAAAAAAGACTTTGTGGTAAATACCAAGAAACACACAAAAATTACTTACAAAGAATAAGTGTATAGTAAAATACTTCATTCGTTGGTTAAAATAATATATGTCACCCATACACAATACATGTTATTCATATCTCAAGAATGCTGGGAAGTGAATTATGATAAACCTTATGAATAAAAAATTCAAGGTATTAGATTTTATTCATGATTTTTCTGTTTCTGACTGAATCTCAGTATTGCTCTAACCCAGTGTGGTAGTGAACTAATAATAACCATTTCCTCAGAGTTACCAAAGTCTCACCTTCTCCATATGTTTGAATTAGGCATAAACCACTATTGCCGGCTCTGAAGTCCTATTCCTGAATCATTAGTCTTTATTCCACTTTTAATGTTAATTAGAATTCTGTAAATGTTTTCATTTTATCATTGTTCAAAATCTAGAATTACTTTCTGGTATGTGTGGACATATTTAATTGAAATATCCATTTTAAAATGATTATGTTTATAAAATATTTCATACAGCACTACTAATTCATAATTTAGGTCCCATTACACACATGTATAAGCAATTCATTTTGAATACAAATTTAATTTAATGTAACATATTTGTAATTATGTACAATAATTACATAATAACATAATGTAACATATTTTGATAATAGAAAATGTAGCATATTAATTTTAGTTAATTATATATGATGTTACATTTTTTAGGAATTTAAATGTAAGATATAAAGGAGAAAGATGTTTATTTTATTTAATTATTTGTTTTCTGCCTGATTCTCTATTTTTGCTTTTACTGAAAGGAGATTATTTTCATACACTTTATTGTGATGATGATTTTTCATCTTTATAAAAAAGGACCTATGAAGTTAAATAAAAATGCTCTGACTTAAAATTTTGACATAAAGCACCTCTAACAAATGAAATTGAACTTGATGTGTATTGGCCATCTACTGATGGATTTGGGGCCTACCTTTAAGAGTAATTTCTGTGTTTTTATGCTACAGGTCTTTCACATGCTTGGCTAGAGTTTCCCCAAGGTCTTTTATACTTTGAGGCTAGGTTATAGGTGTTCTTTCCCTGATTTCATTCCGAGTGTATTTGTGATTTGTATGTAGTAGGACTATTATTTTTTGGGTGCTAATTTTTTATTCTGCTACTTTACTGAAATATTTTAAGCTGTAGAAGTTTACGGCTAGAACATTTAGGATTTTTTTATGTATATATTCATATCATCTACAAATAAAGATACTTGGATTCCTTCCATTTCAATTTGTATTTCCTTGATCTGCTTCAATCATCTATTGCTGTAGCTAAGATTCTAAGTACTATATATTGAATAGGCATGGAGAGAGTGGAAAACCTTTTTTTTTCCTGATGTTAGTAGAAATGCATTGAGTTTTTTTGTTGTAAATTGCTTTCCTTATGTTGAGATATTTCCCTTGTATTCCTAATCTCTGCATTATTTTTGTCTTGAAGATGTACTGAACTTTGCATAGACATTTTTTTGGCATCAAATGAGATGAATATGTGATTTTTCTTTTAAAGTCTGCTTCATGGTGGATTACATTTATTAATTTAAGCATGTTGAAACTTCCATCCTTGCATTTCTAAGATGATAATTATTTTATTTTGGTGGATTTTTTGATATGTCTTTAGATTTTGTTTGAAAGTATTTTATTGAGAATGTTTGCATTTATGTGCATTCGGAAAAATGATCTGTAATTCTTTTTATTTGTTGGGTATTTATGCGGGTATTAGAGTAACTATGTTCACATAAAACATTTTTTAGCATTCTTTCTATTTCCATTTTGTGGAATAATTTGTGGAATGTAAGTATTGTCTCTTCTTTTAAAGTCTAGTACAATTCTCTGCTATAACATCTGTCCTTGGGCTTTTGTTGGTTGGCAGAGGTTAAATTATTGCTTCTATTTCATTAGGACTTATAGGTCTTTAAAAATTGATTATCTGATCCTTATTTAACTGTGGTATCAATCAAAATTATTCTCAATATATTTTAAACTTCTCAAATTGGGGAACAACAGATGTTTACATTACATTCTTATGATTGTCCAGATTTGCTTGCTGTTTGTTATGTCCCTAATTTTCATCTTTAATTTTACTTATTTGAAACTTTATCTCTGCCTGCCAGTTAATTTGATTAAGCATTTGTGCATCTCTACTATCCCTTATTAATTTTCTTAAAAGAATAAAAATACTTTTGTTAATATTTATATTGTTTCTGTTGTTATTTTATTAATTTCATGCTAGATTTTGATTATTCTTGCCATATATTACTTTTAGATATTATTTATTCTTTGTGTTGTGGGACTTTTGACTGAATGTTGTTACTAATCAGAAATTCCCCCTTCATTTTTCTTTTAATTTAAATCTAACTTTCTTAGTATTGTGTGTTGCAATGTAGGTGTGGAGATTGTTTAGAAGGTGAACAATACTTAAGGGTTCAAAGATTATTGTTCCAAAATTCCAAACTCTGACAATATGTATAAAGTCAGATTTCTTCCAAGAAAGCCATGTGTTATTACACTTTGCAAATAATGATTACTAAGATAATGTCGACACTAAGGAATGTTGGAGATGTAGGACCATGTTATATATGAGAAAGACAGTGTGTACTTTAGTTTAAAGAACTGGTGGGGTGACAGTCCACATCTGTTGTTGTCCGGAGTTTCCATCATGGGCCTATACATGGAGATATGTTCTCTCTCTCTCTCTCTCTCTCTCTCTCTCTCTCTCTCTCTCTCTCTCTCTCTCTCTCTCTCTCTCTCTCCGATGAGCTTAACCTGATGTGATGGAGTTTTGCTTTTTTTTTTTAAATATTACTTGCTATTTTTTCTGTCCTTTCCCTCTTGCTTTGTGAATGAGGATGTTTAATTTGTGTCATTATGCACTTAAATATTGCAAGATGATTTTATCTCTTAAGGATTCACAATTCAGAGGCAGTATGGATTCTCAGAATATATTTGAAATTTCCACTTTTTTGTTCATTCATTTTCTGCTTTTGTGCATGTGCTTATATGAGTTTATGCATATCAGCTGCATGCCTGATGCCCAAAGGGACTGGAAAGGAACAGTTTTCCTGTAACTGGTGTTAATGACTGTTGTGAGCCACCACATAGATCCATGAACCCAGCAGTAACTCTTCTTATCTTAAATGAATCATCCATCTTACCAGTCCTGAACTTTCAACTCTTAGAATTACTAAAATTATAGGAAAAATTGAAATTGGGCTGAATGCATTTTTGTATTATGATATACTTTGGAATCCTTGCCAATAACTTATAGTGATTTATGGCTCAAAACTGGTAAGATTTGATATCAAGTTATCAAAGAATATGCTTAAGGTTAATATAGATTATTAATTTGACAGATTCAGACTCATATAAAGAAGTCTTTGGATATTTGTTTGGGAGATTGAGTTGGGTTAGTTAGGAGACCCAGTCTAAGTGTTAATGGCTCTATAGGATGAATGCCTGGCACACTGATGCTGGAGTGAGATGAGGGCCAGTACTCT
Organism: Apodemus sylvaticus; assembly: GCF_947179515.1. NCBI lineage: Eukaryota > Metazoa > Chordata > Mammalia > Rodentia > Muridae > Apodemus > Apodemus sylvaticus. The sequence goes on from NC_067477.1 coordinate 60,113,612, forward strand.
CTCATTATGACTGCAAATACAGTGTGTCCCTTGCTTCTGCTTCTATGCCCTTCTTCTTAGAAAGAACTATGTCTCAGACTTTGAGCCAAAATAAACCCTTTCTCTATGAACTTGCCTTAATTAAGCACACCAATTATCAATCATCTATTTATTTGAGCATAAGGAGATCCTGTTATCTTAGCTATTTTTAATAGTTTGACAGGAAACATGGACTTTTTATTTGGAATGTTCATTCATCTTTTTGGAATAGACACTTAAAAATGTGACAGTTGAATGGTTGTACTTTACTTTTGTTTATTTTGTGTTGTTTTTAAGGTGCATCCATGTGGTTCTCCATAACTGTAGCAAATTACATTTGCAATAGAAATACACAAGCTTTATCCCCATATCTTTCCCTGTACTTGTCATTTATTTCTCTATTACTATCTACTATGGTCCTCCACTGCAGTTTTGAAATGCATCTTCATAATATCAAATAAATTTCTCTTTTAATATTTTAAATGTTCCAAAACTATTTTATACCATAAAATATCTAAATATTACTCTGATTAAGAGCCTGGTTGCTCTTGTAGAAGACCTTTGTTTGGTTCCTTCACCAACAAGATGTCACACAATCATCTGTAACCACGTACATACTGTGTATTCATGTGGTATACATACATATATACATTCAGGAAAAACATTAATTCACATTAAACTATCCAAAGATAAATTTAATTTTAAAAACAGGACCAAAAGCAAGAGCAATCACAAATTTGGAATCTCAAGCAAAATTCAATACTGACAATTTGTGAGATTGACAGCTCTACCTGATAGGATGAAGTATAATATTTTTACAGACTGGAACATTATTTGTAAAGTAGACTCTAGTGAGCTTATGAGCGTGAGAACTACGACTGAATTTAAATTGACTAAGTAGCTCTAGGGTGAGGTCCACAGTCCATCAGCACACATCTCTTCACATCCACAATAGTGTCTGGTTTTTGGTAACTGTATACAAATGAATCTCCAGGTGAAGCAGTCTTTAGATGCCCTTCAATAAAAGAATGGATGTGGAAAATGTGGTATATTTAGAAAATGGAGTATACTCAGCTATTAAAAATAATGACTTCATGAAATACCTAGGCAAATGGATGGAACTAGAAAATATCATCTTGAGTGAGGTAACCCAATCACAAAAGAACACACATGTTTTGAAGTCACTGATAAGTGGATGTTAGCCCCAAAGCTCAGAATACCCAAGATACAATTCACAGATCACATGAAGATCAAGAAGAAGGAAGATCAAAGTGTGGCTACTTTGGTCCTTCTCAGAAGAGGGAAATTCCCAGGGGAGAATATCCAGGGACAAAGTGTAGAGCAGAGACTGCGGAAAAACCTTGTTCTTAAAACCACTTTGTTCATTCATAACTTTCAGTTTTAGAAATTCAGTAAACTCTTTCATAAAATGTGGAACAAAGTCTTGTTATTCCTTGTGGATGAATAATCTTGTTTCTTGTTTCTTTTGGATTATTTGATGAGTAATCTTGTTTCTTTTGGATTATTTGAGCTTTTATTATTTGATTATTTGATGAGTAATCTTGTTTCTTTTGGATTATTTGAGCTTTTATTATCTTTTTGAATAATTGTATGTCAGTATGTTTGTTGTGCTTTTTTTCCCTTCTTGTTTGTTTCTTTTGCTTTTTCCTATTCTTGTTTGTTTGGTTGGTTAGTTGGTTGTAGAATTCAGTTGCCAAATTGCTTTCTTTTTTATTTTTTTATTTTCTACATTCTGTATTTACATTCCAAATGATTTCCTCTTTCCAGGTTCCCCCTTCCCCATAAGTCCCATAAACCCTCTTCCATCCACCCATTCCCCAATAAACCCCCTCCCATTTCTCAGTCCTGGTAATCACCTAGATTGCTGCATCAAGACTTTCCAGGACCAGGGTCCTCTCCTTACTTCTTCTTGGGAATCATTTGATTTGTGAATTGTGTCTTGGGTATTCAGAGCTTATGGGCTAATATCCACTTACCTCACTTGGGATGATATTTTCCAGTTCCAACCACTTTCCTAAGGACTTCATGAATTCATTGTTTTTTAATTGCTGAGTAGTATTCCATTGTGTAAATATACCACATTTTCTGTATCCATTCCTCCACTGAGGGACATCTAGGTTCTTTCCAGCTCCTGGCTATTATAAATAAGGCTGTTATGAACATAGTGGAGCATGTGTCCTTATTGCATGCCAGGGAATCCTCTGGTTATATGCCCAGGAGTGGTATAACAGGGTCCTCTGAAAGTGTCATGCGCAGTTATCTGATTTCCAGAGTGGTTGTACCAGCTTGCAATCCCACCAGAAGTGGGGAGTTTTCCTCTTTCTCCACATCCTTCCCAACTCCTGCTGTCTCCTGAGTTTTTAATCTTAGCCATTCTGACTGGTGTGAGGTGAAATTTCAGGGTTGTTTTGATTTGCGTTTCTCTATTGACTAATGACTAATGTTTAATGACTAATGACTAATGACTAATGACATTTCTTAAGGTGTTTCTCATCCATTCGAAATTCTTTAGGTGAAAATTCTTTGTTTAGCTCTGCATCCCATTTTTTAACAGGGTTATTTGGCTATCTGGAGTCTAACTTCTCAAGTTCTTTGAATGGATATTAGCCCTCTGTTAGATATAGGATTGATGAAGAACTTTTCCCAATTTGTTGGTTGCTGTTTTGTTCGATTGACAGTGTCCTTTGCCTTGCAGAAACTTTGTAATTTTATGAGATCTCATTTGGCAATTCTTGATCTTAGAGCATAAACTATTGGTGTTCTGTTCAGGAACTTTTCCCCTGTGCCCATGTCCTCTTCTAATGAGAGGGGGAAAAAAGAATTGTGGATTTGGTTGGAGTGGTGAGGTTGAGAGGATCTGGGAGGAATTGAGGGAAGGAAAATCATGATTAGAAGCACATAGAAATGTGGCTTAAATATCTTTTCTTTCACTGCATCAGTGTAAATGTGAAACAAGGTGTTCTAGAACTATAGAATATTTACTAACAAAATATCTCACTTAACCCATTAGATGACAGAAGAATTGAGAAGAATCATGAGAGACAAACTAATTAAAAATATGGTAAAGAGTTTCACTTCAAGTGGTTAATAAATATATGAAAATATGCCCATTATAGGTAAATAAATAAAAGCCAAAACATCAAATAATAAGATTTATTCATTTGAATAAATCTTACAGTGATTGAAAATAAGTATTTGTTGAAATGTGAAGTTGGAAACACTTATGGAATACAAAATTAACACTTTTATAAAACTATTCACCATTTTACTTTTAAAAAGATAAAATTTCTATATAAATTTTTATATCCAGAAATGTTCCTTAGGGGAGGTGTGAGAATCAAACAATCACTACAAAATACACCTTACATAAAAATAAATGAAATGAATATAAAATGCAATGTATATAAATCACATTTAAGTTTTATCCATGATAGCTAAAATATTTAAAGAATACAAATGTATATGCATTCAATAATTACCATAATAATTAATAAATAATCAACTAATGAAAATTACCTATGTTAGGGATTTTTCTGTCTCCCTATAAGAATATCCTGAAACTTTCAACAAAAGTACCTGTGAATGTGACTTTATTTCAATGTATAATTAATTTTTAAGTGTGACTAAGTAAATATGAGGTCACTAAAATGTAGGAGAGCCTTGAGCATTATATAAGCACAGAGAGAAAGAGAAAGACAAAGTGCAATCCAACATTGTAGAGGGAACATGGCCTTCAATATAGACTTTTAGCTCTCATAAACATGAAACCCTGTGATTTTAATTTAAGACACTCATTTTTTTCCACACACATCCCTAGGAAATGTGTACTGTACAAGAGAATGAACTTAACCACAAAATGGCAAATAGTGACAATTACAAAGATGATTATGTATGATTTCACTGATATGAATTTTCTCCATAAGACAAATAACTGTAGACAGATATAAGAGCTGTTTGATACCAAGAGAAATGGGAAATGATTTGGTGATGATGGGTGCGCAATTTTCTATTGGAATGTTGACAGTATTCAATAATTAGTTAATATTCTTGGTTGTACAACTGGGAAAATATTGGGGCTTAAGAAAATTTGCTTTTTAAGTAGTACTATTGGGGTATATAAATCTAATCTCAATACAAAAGAAAAGAATGGTTGGAACATGTATGTATGTGAGTTATAAGAGAGTACAAGAAGACCCTCCCCATCCCTCAGATATGCTGGGGAAACCATGTTTGCTCCAATTTATCTCGAGGAAGATAGAATCCAGGTCAAGGTGCCAGGTGAGAAAAACTTCAAAAAAATGGCTATTGTCTGACCAAGAAGAAAAAGGTTGAACTAAGAGGCTAAAAACCTGGTCCCAGGAGTCTGACCTCTAAAAAAGTGTGTGGGATATGCGGTGATAATCATATTCCAATAGTGAAGCACACCTACATACTTTGATGTCATCAGTGACTTTCTCTCTCACACCTGTGGTCAAAGCAGTGCAGGCTATGACCAATACGGAGAATTCTGTGTGTCACCTGTACTGACATGGTAGTTACGTTGTGGAATAGGGATTAGGAATTCTATAGGAAATTGGGCCATGGACCCCCCCCCCCCCAGAGCTGAGCCTGCCACTACATGACCCTTAGGGCAGTACTTATAGAGTCTGGTCCTTCCAAAGAGAGGTGTTGTGCACATTTTCACATGCCAAGGTTAGGTGTCAGCCAGACGTCATGTGATGATGTTTCAGAGTGTGTGCTATGGAAACTTTAACCTGAAGTGTCATGGCAATTCCTCATGAGACCCTGGTGGCACTATCAAATTCTCTGTGGCCTATGACCCCATTTTGACCCTTGAAGGTAAACCCTTTTGGCAATGACAACCAGTTTGGTACCTCCCCATACAGAGTCCATCTATGACCTGGACTTCATAAATTGTGTTTGGCAGCTAATGACCCTTCCATACATTCAAGCAGATTATAAAGATATAGATAATCATTCCAGAAACCAACTGATCACTTACTGATCACAAACTCTCTAGTATATGAGGATCAAGAAAAGACTGTCTGAGTCACTGCAACATGTCCAGTTTCCCACAGCAGTTACCTCTCATCCATGCTGGCCTCCTTTTCTCTGTCTCTGTCCCTACCCCTGTCTGTTTTTCTATCTCTGTCTCTCTCTTTTCTTTTCATCCTCTCATCATCATCATCATCATCATCATCATCATCATCATTCTTCTTCTTCTTCTTCTCTCTCTCTCTCTCTCTCTCTCTCTCTCTCTCTCTCTCTCTCTGGTACTAGGGTATTGGTACATTGATGAGACTGTTCCACAGTCTGAGACATTTGTGAAACAGTTGGTAGCATTGTTTGGGAGATTTAGGCGTTGTGATAACCATGGAGAATGCATGTCTATGGGGCAGGCTTTAAGACTTAAGACTCTATTTATTGGTAGTCCACTTTCTGTTCTTACTGATCATAATTTAACATGGGAGTTTTGGGCACCAGCTGGCATTCCTGCCTATTACCAGGCTTCTGAGCTGAGAGCATGATAGACTTTTATATCTCTGGAACTACAAAGCCAAATACATTCCTTCTTTCAATAAAATGTCATGGTGTTTTGTCACAGCAATGGTAAAATATCTAATATCTCTCCTATGCCTAGAAGAATGTAAAGAAGATAGATGATATGCATTATCCTTCTTGTATTGCTGTGCAAAGGAAGTTCAGGTCAAAGGCTAACTTCATATCTGAGAAAATGTGAACTCTCATCTTGGCCAATATGGGATCACTTAGAAGCTAACCCTGAATTTAATTGGGTCCCATCCCTGCTCCCAATGAGCATAAAAGATGGCAAGTAGCGGCCTGTAATTTGCTCTAGAAGAATCAAAAGAAACCAGTTGAGGACCAGGACCAGGGTTCAGATCAAGGTATCACTTCATAAATAGTTCAAGGAGGTCAACTTCCAGCAACAGGACCAATGCTGCTCCCCACACAGCCCTGAGGTCTCTGTCAAAACTCCCCCACATACTTTGCAGACACCCATAAGTACATCTCCCTGGCTGGCTGAAGCAGTCTTTCAGAGCTTTGTGTAAAATGAGTTAATTAAGAGATGACATTCAAAAACAACACAAAAATATGTAGGAAGTCAGGTCACAAGTGTTCACCATAAAGTTTTCATTATGGAGACTAAAGTTTTGTATGTTTAACTTTCAGATCTCTTACTTATTTAGACTACATATACAAAATTTCACCTCATGTTAGAGCACACCCCCCAAAAAATCTTTATGTACTTTTAAACCATTCATCACTCTTGTTAGTGTTTACACTGAGTTGAGATTTGATTCAAGAAAAGTGATTCTAAGTATTTCATGTAAAGTATGTGAATACTGACAAATTTGGATTCTTTAATTAGAAAATGAGCTTTTATTATATTAGATGCTTCCATATGTAACATACGCTCTTATGTATAAAGAAAGCTGCATCTGACATAATACATTTGTGTTGGTTGGATGTCTGATTGGTCTTTTGCTTGCTTACTTTGTTGTTTGTTTAGTTGGTAAGCTTTATTTTGCATTGTTTTTCTCACTTCTATGTAAATTTCCCTGAAGTCACCTTGTCATACTTAATTAAAATAGGCTTTCTGAGCTGGGGAAAGAGTTTAGCAGTTAAGCATGATTGGCACTTAGCGATGATTGCTGCTATTGCAGAAGATTCAACTTCAGATCCCATGTAGGATCACTTACAAGTTGGGTAATGTAAGCCTCAAGGAATCAGACATGTCCTTTTGGCTTCTACGGGCATCTGCAAACATGTAGATTGCACTAACACATGAAATTTAAAAATTAAAACAGTAAAATATTTATTTAATTCTCCCACTTTTATAAAATGACAACACTCTGTTGCCTTTCAATGGGATCTTACTAATGATCCAAATCTCATCTTCTCAGGCTTCACCTTAGGTTTCCAAAGACAAAAAAGTAGAATTCTCTTATAACAAAACCCTAAGATTTATTTCTGAAAGCAGCTCCTTTTTCGTAAGTGAAGATTTTATTTCACATACAACTTTTCTCATTACCAATGAGATGAAGTGTCCCAGCTGTGGCTCCCGTTTTGAAAACTCCCACAATAGCTCAGGAGCTGTTTTTAAATTAAATGTAAGACCTGATATTGGTAGAATTGATATTTTTGCTTAGTTTATAGTCATTAAACCTTCCAGCCAAACTGTACAGCACCTTTAAAATATTAATTAGCCACAGTTGAGTTTAAGAAAAAGAAACTTCTCTATCTCAAGTGTTTGTTTTTAGAATAAATATACATTTCCAAGGAAAGCCGAGGTCAACTGTAGGACATTTGAAGTTGAAACACGATTGTAGAAATTAGTGGTGGAGGGTCACTAATTCTCAACTGAAAGTACTTTAGGGTCTCTCTGGTGACTCCTCAGTTCTCTGCTTCGGTATTCAGCCATAGAACTTGTAGTTGTTTCAAAAAGAATACATTGTTTCCATATGGCTGACAAACCTCTTAAAATATTACATTTTGAATTTATATACCCTAATTTTTTATAACCCATTTTCAATGGGAACATATTCTAAATAATGTAATTGGCTTCACTCCTTTTGTAGAATAAGCTCATACACAAATACACAGAAAGACCCACACATACCAATAACTAGTATAGGCCCTAGATGTTGAGAAAACCTTTCAACTACTATACTTCTTGTTACAAAAATCAGGAAACCATGAATTATGAGTTAAGCAATCAACTGAGGATTGTTTACACAAAATCTCTTTAACCTGATGATAGCAGAACTGATTTCTTTGGAATATCATGACAAAACATTTATTTCTTGGTGCAAATACGTTCGACAGTGTACAAACAAAAGTGTTCAGATCTTGAATGAGATACCTTGAATTCCTTTTTCCATTCACTCACTAGGAAAACTCATAGCTGCATCTCAAATTTTACTTAGGGATGCTATTTTAAAGTTCTGTAGGGTAGTTATCCTTAAGCCTAATTAGTACCCTAGTGTTACTTGGGTAGGTAACAAAAATAATGATAACTGAGCTGATTTCAAAACTACTAATTAGAACCAATTGGTGTGTAGCAAGTGATTGACATATTTTTGCAGGTCTCTGAAAGAGATTAATCTACAAACTTTAAGCTATCAATTTCAAAGTACTTAATTTGCAGATAATGACATTTGTTTATAATGATTTATTCATTCTTCTTATCAGTGGTGAAACAAAACACTACAATACAGCACACATAAAATCATGTAAAGAAAAATGTAAACTACTCAATTTACATTTTAATACTACCATACAAATGCCTTGTTCAGCCATCAGTCTTAGGCTTGGAATAAAAAAAAATGAAAAAGCTTAAAAACTAAGAATCAATAGATTTTCTTAATACACCAGTGAACTAATATTTAAGTACACATCATGACTCAAAGTTGCAGAAAAAAAAGTGGATTGAGGAAGAAAGAGATGAAAGGAGACCCAAGAACCTAGAGCAGAAAATTCAAAATGGAAAAACTGATGAAAGCATTTATGTGATGAGTAATGGGCAATGGAAGCTTGCATCAAAATTAAAAGTGTGAACGTTTGGAGGGCTGCAACCGGAGCTCTCATCTATATTCACTGCTCTAGCCTACTTTGTTGTCAATTTAAAAATACTACAACATCCTATTCTGCCTACACTGGTAGAGGGTGGGAATAATAAGAAATCTTCTATTTGGGTTCTACACATTAGGCTTGCCTATAGTTTAAAGGAACTTGGAAAATGTGAAATCTAAAATCACTCTGACTACTTGTAGCGATTTTTCCACTTCTCTCTTGTAAGGGATGAATAGACATCATCAACGAGATAAGTTCTGAAGGAAATGCCTCAGGAATAGTGCTGTCAGAAAAAGAGTAGCAGATAGGGAAAAAAAAGACAAAACCTAAAATAGTGGTAAAGAATGGAAAGGAAGCTGAAACTGCATTGCAAAGGCCAAATCTCCTAAAACAATTCCATTGACAGGTTAGATGAATCATGGTATGCACTCACTAATAAGTGGATATTAACCTAGAAAACTGGAATACCCAAAACATAATCCACACATTAAATGAGGTACAAGAAGAACGGAGGAGTGGCCCCTTGTTCTGGAAAGACTCAGTGAAGCAGTATAGGGCAAAACCAGAACGGGGAAGTGGGAAGGGGTGGGTAGGAGGACAGGGGGAGAGAAGGGGGCTTATGGGACTTTCGGGGAGTGGGAGGCTAGAAAAGGGGAAAGCATTGGAAATGTAAATAAAAAATATATTGAATAAAAAATATATTATCTTTTCAAATGCTTATCAGATATCTTCTAACTAAGGAAACATTACTTTCCTTAGTTAGACTTGTGAAAGACTTGTGAGGTTCAAAATCAATATGGAGGAAACATTGGGAAAGTGTGAAAGTCAAATCAACAGAATTAGAAAGAATTAAAGCTCAGAGTAGTGAAAGGTTATTCTTACACACAGCCTACTTATGTTAAGATGGGTATAAATTATAATTAAGAAGGCAAGATTACATCATCTCATGTTGTTGTGAATACATAATTTCCATTTTCAAGTGAAAATTACAAAGTGTGTCATATAATAGAGGAATAAGAAAAATAGTATTTACTTATGATGTAGATGTTGAAAAGTATTGGACAGAAAAATTAAATCATAAGTAAATTATAAAGAATTGTATGAGGAGAGGAAACCTGTAGTACTAGAAGAATAATATAAACAAAGAGGTTGATACTATAAGAACATTTGGCAAAGAAAAATAAAAATAAAGTAGCCTGGAGCAAGAAATGAATATATAAAAAAATTAAAAAAATATTCAAAAAATTGCTAGGAAAAAAGGAACAAAAAGAAATAAACACCACCCTGCCTCTCACGGGTTGCTGTGTTCTGAAGCCTGGGCCCTGAACAAGAGAGCTGGTCCTAGTGGCCGAGGCACCGCTGAGCTGGCTGAGAGTGTGAGTGAGGAAGGCTTGCCCCTCAACACTCACCACATTAGGTGGTGTAGGAGATGACCTCCTCACCAACTGAGGCAGCAAGGAGAGCTTGTCCAATGTCCTGAGAGTGGATATTGGGCTTTGCTCCTCATCTGCTGCATCACTTGGGAAAGTGGCCCAGCACCTCAAGTGGGCAGCATAGTAGAGCTAACCTTCTGGGCACGGGTGCAGGTGAGGCTGCCCAGAGCTCTAGAGTCTTGGTGATGTTGTCCCTTGCTGGCTCCAGTGTTGGGTGACTTATCTGGGGGGAATTTCAGAAAGCACTGTTGGTTAGAGTTTGGAAATCTGGAGGGCTGACTCACTTAGCTACCACCCAGGCCCTGATCCAGAGCTTTGAGTTGGTACACCACAGTATCCATCTCATCTATAAACTTATAGAGCATGTAACAGGGCCTGTCCTATGGATCCAAAGATGTAGCTTCTATGACAAGAAGTTTTCTATGCTTTGTTTTGTTTTGCTTGTCTCTATTTTGGAGGAGAGGATGCAAGGGTAGAGGAAGGATACAAAGAGACAGGGAAGTGAGTGGCTTTGGAGTCCATAATGTGAAATTCACAATCAATGAGAAATGAAAATACATAAACACTAGAAAACATACAAATGAACTGTCAGGCAGATAGACACACAAGCACTCACTAAGGCATACCCAATGAAATTACAGGAAAAATATTGGCCTGTTTAATTTGATGTTTAATTTCAAGCCAAAACGTGATATATATATATATATATATATATATATATATATATATATATATATATCATATATAAATAAGGAATGTAGAATATATATCTGTGAAATAAAGTGTTTCTCCTATCCATAATGAATCTTGAGTAAACTCCCTATTTTACTGTTGGCATTATGTTATGTATGATGAACAGATAAGATGAAAGAAAGCTTTTTTACAACAGAAAAGACAGATTGAGAATTCTGAGCGATCAGGTCCTCACAGTCTAGATGCAACACCATGCTTGTGGGTGAATAAGTGGTGAGTTTAAAATTCTAAATCTAAGACAAATGCTTCTTTTTTATGTTGAGGTACTATTATATGTTTTAATGTTAAATTAGTCCATTTTATTGTAGACCTCTTCATAATGTATACAAAGTAGGAACTGTGACGCTCACTCCCATCATTCTCTTCCCTGTACCTATTACAACACAAGTACTGGCCTTGTTTCATCATTTCCTGAAACCCTTTTCCTTTCATAACTTCTATTTCCTTGAAAGTAGCATTGGCATGGGGCAAAGATAAAATCTAAGTATTTTCAATACTTATCAAACACCAACAAAAACATTACAAGAAGAAACAATACAATACAAATTGCCGGAAGGTAAGATTCCAATAGTGTGGAGAGATGATGCAGTACAAACAAGTGCAAAATCATTGGGAGATGAGAAATAAGAGCAACAGCTTAATTCATGTCAAGTTTCTACTCAGGGAATTTTAAAAATCTAGAATTAGATACTGTGTACATTTGCATAACATTATAAATGTGTTTAATGCCCCTGAATTTTAAAATGAATATTAACTTTGAGTACATGCTCAAGATAGGTATAGCTAGGTATTGAGCTAGATGATTCCCAAATTTCTGAGGAACCATCATATTGAATTGCACAGTGACTATACAAGTTTTGGATTCCCAACAGATAGAGGCACTCCCTGTCCACATTCTTATTAGTATTAGCTGTCACTTGTCTTATTGATCTTAACCATTCTGATAGGTGTAGGGTGAATCTCAAAGTTGTTTTGATTTGTATTTTCTTTTTTTCTTCTTCTTTTTTTTTATTCGATATAATTTATTTACATTTCAAATGATTTCCCCTTTTCTAGCCCCCCACTCCCCGAAAGTCCCATAAGCCCCCTTTTCTTCCCCTGTCCTCCCACCCACCCCTTCCCCTTTCCCCGTTCTGGTTTTGCCGAATACTGCTTTGCTGAGTCTTTCCAGAACCAGGGGCCACTCCTCCTTTCTTCTTGTACCTCATTTGATGTGTGGATTATGTTTTGGGTATTCCAGTTTTCTAGGTTAATATCCACTTATTAGTGAGTGCATACCATGATTCACCTTTTGAGTCTGGGTTACCTCACTTAGTATGATGTTCTCTAGCTCCATCCATTTGCCTAAGAATTTCATGAATTCATTGTTTCTAATGGCTGAATAGTACTCCATTGTGTAGATATACCACATTTTTTTGCATCTACTCTTCTGTTGAGGGATACCTGGGTTCTTTCCAGCATCTGGCAATTATAAATAGGGCTGCTATGAACATAGTAGAGCATGTATCCTTATTATATGGTGGGGAATCCTCTGGGTATATGCCCAGGAGTGGTATAGCAGGATCTTCTGGAAGTGAGGTGCCCAGTTTTCGGAGGAACCGCCAGACTGATTTCCAGAGTGGTTGTACCAATTTGCAACCCCACCAGCAGTGGAAGAGTGTTCCTCTTTCTCCATACCCTCTCCAACACCTGCTGTCTCCTGAATTTTTAATCTTAGCTATTCTGACTGGTGTAAGATGAAATCTCAGGGTTGTTTTGATTTGCATTTCCCTAATGACTAATGAAGTTGAGCATTTTTTAAGATGCTTCTCTGCCATCCAAAGTTCTTCAGGTGAGAATTCTTTGTTTAACTCTGTATCCCATTTTTTAATAGGGTTGTTCACCACTCTGTCACAGTAAGAGTTGGTGAATATCTTTTTCCATTCTGTAGGCTGATGTTTTGGTCTATTGATGGATTCCTTTACCTTACAGAAGTTTTTCAGTTTCATGAGGTCCCGTTTATTGTCAGTCATATTGTCTGAGCTATTGGTGATCTGTTCAAAAAATTGTCTCCTTTAGCAATGCATTTAAGGCTATTCCCCAATAATCTTTTATTAAGTACAATGTTTCTGGTTTCATGTTGTGATCTTTGATCCATTTGGACTTGAGTTCTGTGTAGGATGATAGATATGGGTCTATTAGCATTTTTCTACAAGATGACATCAAGTTAGATCAGTACCATTATTGAAGATGCTTTCTTTTTTCCTCACTGTTCATTTCTAGCTTCTTTATCAAAAATCTGCTGACCATCGATATGTAGACATATATCTGGGGTTTTGATTCAGTTCCATGGATCTACTTCCCTGTTTTATATGTCAATACCATGTAAGTTTTATACCTATAGCTCTTTATAGCTTGAAAATATATCAAGTGTGGTGATATTTCTGGATGCTCTTTTATAGTAGGGAATAGGTTTAGCTATCCTGGGCTTCCTGTATTTCCATATCTTTGCATATACCCAAAAGGTGCCTCATCCTACCACAAGGATACTTACTCAACTATGTTCATAGCTGCTATAATCATAATAGCTAGAAATTAAACAACCTAGATGTCCCTCAGCCTAAGATGGACAATTAAAATATGAGACATTTTCACCATGCATTACATAATCTTTAAAAACAAGGACAACATGACATTTTCAAATGGAAGAAATCAGAAAAATTTACCCTGAACAAAGTTACTGAGAACTAGAATAACAAACATGGTATGTACTTATTTATATGTGGACATTATGAAAATGATAACTATTTAACCAGAGAAGCTAAATAACAGTTAGGGTTTAGTGGGCACACCTGGATCTCCCTGAGAAGGTAAAATAGTATACATTTTACTCGTGGACTTAGTGGTTGTGAGGATGGAAGTATGACTCTCTAGGAACAAGGTGAGAGAGCATGGTGTAGAGACAAAGAGTAATGGGGAAGACAACAGAGATTTTAGAATTCTGTAAAAAAAAAAAAAAAAAAAAAAAAAAAAAAAAAAACAAAAAAAAAAACCTGAATCAGTTTCAGTCCCTGAAATCTAAGATTTACCCTAGCAAAGTCTCCTAGTAATGGGGTATAAAAAGCCAGAATTTGCAATCTTCTATAATCAGGTAAAATTCCCAATAATTAGTCTAACTTGAGGCCCACAGAAAGAGAGCCTATTTCTGATACTATGTGGATGGTCAGCAACCAGAGGATGGGAAGTTCAGAGACTCAGGATAGAACCAAAATATAATCCTAAAAATAGTTAGAACATCTAATAAAAAAACATAAAAAGAATATCTAATTGTATTCATTTTTATTGAATATATTCTTTATTTACATTTCAAATATTATATTCTTTCTCGATTTCCCCCCTCCCTGAAACCCCCCAACTGGTTCTCTCACTCCCTGCCTCCAAGAATATGCTCCTCCACCCAACCCACTCCCATGATCCCCGCTCGATTTCCCTACACTGGGGCCTTTATTGAGCATTCACAGGATCAAGGCCCTTTCCTCCCAACAAGGCATTCCTCTGCCACTCTTTTGGCTGGAACCATGTGTACCCCTTGGTTTATAACTTAAGTCTCTGGGAGCCCGGAGGCGTCTGGTTGGCTGACATTGTAGTTCTTCCCATGGGGCTGCAACACCTTCCCCCCTGCCCCCCCCCCCCCGCGACAGCTCCTCTAGACTGCCCTCCAACTATTGCATTGTGAACCTCGCATTCAGTCCAATGGTTGGCTGCTAGTATTTGTCTCTGTATGGCTCTGGTAGGGTCACTCAAAAAGTCACCCATAACAGTCTCCTTTCAGTATGCACTTCTTGTCATCCATAGTAGATTTGGGTTTGGTTTATATGATGAATCCCTGGGTAGGATAGTCTCTGGGTGGTCTTTCCTTTAGTCTCTGCTCCACGCTATCTCTGTAGTTGTTCCTGTGAATTTTTTGTTCCCTTTCTCTGTGGAACCAAAGCACCCCCACCCTTTGGTCTTTCTTGTTCTTGAGCTTCCTGTGGTCTGTGAATTGTCACATGCTTATTTTGAGCTTTTAGGTTAATATCCACTTATCAGAGAGTGCATACCATGTGTGTTCCTTTGTGATTGGGTTACCTCACTCAGGATGACACTGTCTAGTTCGATTCCTTTGCCTAAGAATTTCATGATTTCATTGATTTTAATAGCTGAATAGTAGTACTCCATTGTGTATATATACCACAGTTTCTGTATTCATTCCTCTGTTGAAGGACATCTGGGTTCTTTCCAGCTTCTGGCTGTTATAAACAAGGCTGCTATGAACATAGTGGTGCATATGTCCTTATTTCATGTTGGAGCATCTTCTGGGTATATGCCCGGAGTGCTAATTATATTCTTCTATAATTATTGTTTGGTGGCCTAACCCTATAATCATCACAGAGGCTTTCTCTACCACACTATGGAGAAAAGATACAGAAACCCACAGACAAACTTTAGGCAAAACCAGAAGAATACTTTAGAGGAGGAAGAAAAGAGATCTAGTTACCAGAGGGTAGAGGATTCCAGAATATGACCCACAATGAAGCAGGGTTCATAGTGGTTCATAGAGATTGAGGTGACGAGCCCAGACCCTATGTGGGTCTGAGCTAGTTTCTCTCTCTATGTATACTTGGTTGTATAATTCATATCCTTTAAATTTATAAAAATTAAAGCATAACTTGCTTTACAGTGGAATGGTAACAAAACCTTTGACACTTCAAAGTATACCAGTCACATGGTATAAAATTACAATCATGAATAATAATAAACTCATAACACCTATGTAAAGGCTAATAATTATTTGTTAGAATAATCAATAATGCTCACATTTAGTTAATCCCAAATTTATTTATTTTCAATAAAGTATCAATGAAAAATTTGAAATTTATTTCACAGGATCTGAAAAAATTGTGATAAATACCTAAGGGAATACAGAGGAATAGTTCAAGAAATCCAAAGCAGATGAAGAGAACATTTGGAATACTCATCCAATTTCAAGATTATCTGTTAGCTACACAGATAATTGGAAAAGAAGAAACTTAAATCAATGAAGTAAAAAGGAGAGCACAGAAATAGGCATCCACAAATAAAAACAACTGGTCTTTGAGAAAGAAGTGAAGCAAAATCGAAGGAGAAAGGATAGTTCCTACAATAAACAGTATCAGCAGTATGGCGTGTCCATTTTCAAACAAATGAAAGTAGACATAGGAATTCACAATGTACAAATACACACACACATACACAAATACATATGCCACACACATACACATGCCATTGAGATAATACAAATACATAGGAAATTTTTAACAGCATTAAGCCTTGGAAGACATTATAGAATGAAGTGTCCACATTGCATTGCAATTAAGAATACATCATATTTATCATATATGAAAGCAAAAACAATAAGTCTAGCTTACTAAGCTACTACTATTAAAAGTCGGTGTTAAAAGAATGAGGTTGGCACATATATAGACAGAAATGTTTGCAAAAATGAAAGACAATTAAAAATCCAACAATCAAAAAAACTTGATTTGAAAATAAAATACTTGTGAAATCTCACAAGTATTACACTTATTCAATGATACACAGCATTATTTTCATTAAATAAAAGTAAATTCCAAGAACAATATCATGCTATCATTTATTTATTTGAATCAAAGCTCCTTTCAAAATTTATAGTTTAAGTTTGTGATAATAAAATAATCTATCCTTTCATATTCAAAATGGTCATTCATCACTTTACCTGTGATCCAGTAATCATATGTGAACATATGCAGTTGCTTCTCAATATATTTGCACAGTAATTTCACATAAAACACATAGCATGAATGCTAATAGAAGTTTGAATCAATCCCAACTCTACAAAAGCAATGTTAAGGAAAGCAGGCACAGTTTTCATTAAAGGCCCATGAATAATCTGATGGCTACATTCCATAGGAAAGAACACTATTGAAATAAAAAGAAAGAAAATTATCAATCCATGAAAGTAAGGATCAATGCCTAGTCTGCATTATTCAGTAATGGAAAATCATTAGAAGAGACTGTTTAATTTATTTATTTGATATCATGATGAAGGATATATAATGCCAATAATAAAAACATGATTGAAGGAGATTAGAACAAAGTATGTATTAAAGATGAGAAACATAGCAAAGTTTTAGCATGATATATTGCTCTGACATTATAGGAATGAATATATGTATATAATCATTCCTATTTTACATTTTATTTTTTATTAGATATATTCTTTATTTATATTTCAAATGTTGTCCCCTTTCCTGGTTCCCCCCTTCCCTGAATATCCCATAAGCCATCTACCCTTCCCCAATAAACCCTCCCCTGCTTCCCTGCTCTGGTATTCCTCTACACTACTGCATCAAGTCTTTCCAGGACCAAGGGCCTCTTCTCCCTTTGGTGTCTACCAAAGTCATCCTCTGATGCCTATGTGTCTGGAGCCATGGGTAACTCCATGTGTACTCTTCGATTGATGGTATTGTCCCTGGGAACTCTGGGAGTACTAGGTGACATATATTGCTGTTCTTCCTGTGGTGCTACAAACCCCTTCAGCTCCTTGGGTCCTTTTTTTAAGCTCCTTAATTGGGGACCCTGTGATCATTTCAATGACTGGCTACTGAGAGTGTCCCCCTCTGCATTTGTCATGCACTAGCAGAGCCTCCCAGGTGACAGCTATATCCGGCTCCAGTCAGCAAACACTTGAGGGCATCAATAATAGTGTCTGGGTTTTGTAACTGTATATGGGATAGATCCCTGGTTGGGATAGTCTCTGGATGGTCTTTGCTTCAGATTTTGCTCCACCCTTTGTCTCTGTATCTCCTGATGTGTGTATTTTGTTCCCAGGACCCAAGTATCCATACTTTGTTTTTCCTTCTTCTTGGACATCATTGATAAGTGAAATGTGTCTTGAATATTCTAAGCTTCTGGTTTAATATCCACTTAACAGTGAGTGCATACTATGTGTGCTGTTTTGTGACTGAGTTACCTCACTCAGGGTTATATTTTCCAGTTCCATCCATTTGTCTAAAAATTTCATGTATTCATTGTTTTTAATGGCTGAATAGTACTCCATTGTGTATATATACCACATTTTCTGTATCCATTCCTCTGTTGAGTGACATCTGGGTTCTTCCCAGCTTCTGGAAATTATAATTAGGGCTTCTATGAACATAGTGGAACATGTGTCCTAATTACATTCTGGTGAATCCTCTCGGTATATGCCCAGGAGTGGTACAGCAGGGTAGTATGTATGCCCTGTTTTCTGAGGAAACCACCACACAGACTTCCAGAGTGGTTGTACCAGTTGTTAATCCCACCAGAAGTGGAGGAGTGTTCCTCTTTCTCCTAAACCTCTCCAGTACTTACTGTCTCCTGAGTTTTTTATCTTAGCCACTCTGACCAATGTGAGGTAAAATCTCAGGGTTATTTTGATTTGCATTTCCCTGATGACTCAGGATTTGGAACATTTCTTAAGGTACTTCTCAGCCATTTGATATACCTCAGGTGAAAATTCTTTTTTTAGCTCTGTACCCCATTTTTAATAGGGTTATTTCTTTCTCTGGAGCCTAACTCCTTGTGTTCTTTGTATATATTGGATATTAGCCCTCTGCCAGATAAAGCTTTTGTAAAGACCTTTTCTCAATTTATTGGGTGACATTTTGTGCTATTGACAATGTCCTCTCCCTTACAGAAACTTTGTAATTTTATGAAGTCCCATTTGTCAATTCTTGATCTTAGGGCATAGGCTATTGTAAATGAAAAGGGAGACATAACAACAGAAATTGTGGAAATTCAAAAAATCATCAGATCCTACTACAAAAGCATATACTCAACATAACTGGAAAATCTGGAGGAAATGGACAGTTTCCTGGACAGATATCAAATACCAAAATTAAATTAGGATCAAATAGACCATCTTAACAGTTCCATAACCCCTAAAGAAATAGAAGCAGTCATTGAAAGCTTCCCAACCAAAAAGCACAGGACCAAATGGTTTTAGTGAAGAATTCTATCAAACCTTCAAAGAATCTCTTCAAACTATTCCACAAAATAGAAACAAAAGGAACACTATCCAACTCCTTCTAGGAAGCCACAATTATGCTGATACCAAAACCATACAAAGATCCAACAAGGAAAGAGAACTTCAGACCAATTTCCTTTATGAATATCGATGCAAAAACAATTAAAAAATCCTTGCCAACCAAATCTAAGAACATATCAAAATAATCATTTGCCACAGTCAAGTAGGCTTCATCCAGGGATGCAGGAATGGTTCAATATTTGGAAATCCATCAATGTAATTCACCACATAAACAAACTCAAAGAAAAAAAAAACAAGGTCATTTCATTAGATGCTGAAAAAGCATTTTACAAAATTCAGCATCCCTTCATGCTAAAAGTATTGTAAAGATCAGAAATTTAATGCCCATATCTAAACATAGTAAAAGCAATAAACAGCACAACAGTAGCCAACATCAAACAAAATGGAAAGAAACTTGAAGTAATCCCACTAAAATCAGGGACTATACAAAGTTGCATTCTCTCTCTCCATATCTGTTCAATATAGTACTGGAAGTTCTAGCTAGAGCAATTAGACAACAAAAGGAGGTCAAAGGGATACCAATTGGAAAGGAAGAAATCGAAAATTATCACTATTTGCAGATGATATGAAAGTATATTTAACGGACCCAAAAAACTCCACCAGAGAACTTCTACAGCTGATAAACCACTTCAACAAATGGCCGGATATAACATTAACTCAATCAAGTCAGTAGCCTTCCTATACTCAAAGGATAGATAGGCTGAGAATGAAATTAGGAAAACAATACCCTTGAAAATAGTCACAAATAATATAAAGTATATTATACATTTTCAAAGCATATATAGCTAATATTGAACATCAATATTGGTAAATATATAAATACCATGAAAAGACAATATCTCATAAAAATGTCTAACCATATGAAAATGGTCACAATGCCTCATACCAAGAAGTTGGAGAAATGAGGCTGCCTTTAGTGATTTTTTTGGAACAAAGAAGACTGAAAAACTAAAAGAGAACAGTTTTTTATGTATGCTGTACTCCAGTTTATTAAACTGCCATTCTAGAAGTTCATATAGCTGAAACGACTTTATGCAATAGAGTTGGTAATGAAAATTTTGAACTTTGAAATATATAGATGTGTAAAATAAAGGGTTATTTATAGGTATGTACACATATATGTATTTGCTATATAAGCAAAGATTAACCTTTCTAGTAATCAGAAAACCAAACACACCTTTGCGGGTTTCAGTATCACTCATCTTAAGAAATACAAACTTGACAAGAATTTTCGATTTTTTTCAGGGCATTGTAGGAAATTATTAGCTTAGTGCTGGTTTATTTTCATGGTCAAACAGACTGTATTGAATCCTAAAAACATATCTCTGGGGATTCCACTCAGTGCATTACTTTTTTTAAAAAAAAATATTTGCTTCCTTTTCTTTATATCTAAATATTAACCTCCCTTAGTGTATTTCTAAAGAGGTTTAATTACAGAGAGAAGATCCACTATGAATCTTGAATGAGTGAGTACCCTATTATGGACTATGTTCTTGGAGCAAATACAAAAGTGTGAAGTACGTTGAATATCACTGAAGTTTGTTCCATGCTTTGTGCCTTGAGACAAAATGAGACCAGCTGCCTCACCTCTGTACCCCAAGTTTCGTCTGCCATGTTGGGTGTACAACAAAAGCTGAAAACTGTGGACAATACAAGCCATTTCTCCATTAAGTCATTTTTATTTGTTTGATTAATTACTGATTTTTTTGTTACAAACATGTAACAAATCCAAGCCTAGAATATTTTACAGTGTCTGAAAGCAACCAAGTGCTAATATAATGATATGAAACATAATGATGCTGTTTGTCAGAATAGAAGAGCCAGCAAAATTTGGAGCAATTTTGATAACAATGTTAGTGAATGGAGTTAGATTGTATCAAAATGTTACTCCAAGTTTATAATTAGATAAAAGGTTTAGTAAATGCAGAAGTGAAATGGAATAAGTCTACAAAGATAAATTCTGAAGGACTTTAGAGGCGGTGAATCCTCGTGGGAGTGCAGACAAGAAAATGTGGCTTCTATCCAAGAACACAGAATGGAAACAGGGTGCAACTTGAAATAATTCCCAGGAAGAAACCTGGCAAGCACTCTTCATCAAGGTGATACTGGCAAATACAGCTGGCACATCTGATAAACTCCAAGGAGGTTCAAACTAATTCTAAGACATTCTTCTTCTCAAACTATAACCATCTACCTGAGAATGAGGAAAGAGCAAAGAAATTCCAAATACATTCTATATAAATGTCATTATTTCTTCTCCAAAGTGTAAAGGAGATGAAAAATGTAAAACGCATAGAGCACAAGGAGTAAACAAAATGTAAAGGTCTCAATAGAACCTTAGAAAACAATTACTACAGACAAAAATGAAAGTATGAAAATTAAAATTCCTAAGGAAAATATTCAGTTAATACTTACTATCAGTTTTGTTTTACTAGCTGTGACTAATTTATCTGCAGGTCTGTGAGGAGTGACTAGACATGAGTTTTATAGAAACTCTGTTATTACTTCTGTTGTATATCTGTGATTCACATAGAATTCCGTCACATAAAAGTTATGCGATAATTTTCAATTTTTCATTTACTGGGAATTCAAGAAGTAACTCCTCAGAGGTTCTTCTCATGAATACAAATCTACTGCTAATTATTATTTGTGATTGAAGGCTTATGAGAGTACATATAATTGGTTCTGGCTTCCTGAAGACAATATATGTGAACATGCAGAGAGCACGGCATTTTCTTTAACTTCTTCTAGATCTTGTGTGAGTAGCCCATCAATAACCAGTCTTGAGACTGATGCCACAAGAAGGAGACCAAGAATGACACTGTGTGAATGGCCAGGAACTAGAAGCTTGATAGCCCGGAGATCTAAGATACAAACACAATTGGCAAATAACATAAAAATAACAAATATAAACATTTCCTAATGATATTCTGCTATACTCATAGATTAGAGTGTGATCCTCATCACAGAGGCTTCATCCAGAAACTGATAGGAGCAGATAGAGAGACGTGCTGGAAAACATACAGTGCTCTTGTAATAATCCTTCCACAGAGTAGCACGAAGAACTGTATGAACCAGAGTGGTGAATGATACCACAAGAACATGATTCACAGAATCAACTAACCAGGGCTCATAGAAAATCACAGAGACTGACCTGGTAATCAGGTAACCTGTATCAGTTTGATCTTTATTCTCTGCACAACTACAGCATATATGCAGAGAATATTTCTGTAATTTTAGGACTCCTAAAAGAGGGAGCAGGGTCTACCTCTGACTTTTCACCTGCTTTTTGTGACCCTTTTTGTTCCCATTGAGTTGTCTCATCCTGCATTAATATGAGGGTATGTGCCTAACCTTATTGTAAATTATTGTGCCATGTCTCATTGCTATACTTGGGAGGCCAGCATTTTTCTGAAGGAAATGGATGAGGTGTGGATCGGGGGAATAGTGAAGGTAGGTAGAGAGTCTTGGAGAAGTGTAAAGGGTGGAAACTGTATTTAGGATGTAATACCAGGAGCTTGGATATATGAAGCTATCTACCTTGTCATTATTTTTTAATATCAGTTAGGTGACTCATTCCATTAACATACAGGAACAACACATGGAAATACTATCACTTGTTCACTAAAATAGTATGTTTTTGAATCTAAGTGAAAAATTAAAAATTGAAAAAGTGTTATGCTTTACCCTATATAGAAATCTCCTTCTCATTATTTATAACACTGGTGTGTCCATAAAAATTACCACTATAATCATGTCCATCACACATGTGCATAGAGGTAAATAACATTTAACAAGAGTGTTTTTAGTATTTAAATCAAATATTGATTGTTTTTTCATGTTGACATCATTGACCTGAGTGTATTTCAATTTGTGTAGCTTGCAAAGCATCTGCCCATATCGAGGACAATGAAACTTAAGAGTCAATGTTCTTGCAAGCAGGCCCTTCAAATGAACAATGTTCATTTGTTTCAGTCTTGTCTTTAGCAATAAGTACTTGCTGTGAGTTTATGAAAAGCAACCCCTTTGGTTGTCAATGGTCTGAATTGTTTGGGTATTTTTTATGAAGCCACTTTGGTTAACAGTTCAGTTGATATAACCCAGAGGAAAAGATAAGATCACTTAGGACTCTAACTCTTTCAACATTCAGATATTTCATTAGAATCACCTTCATACACATATAAGATGGCAGTTTTCAATTTTTTATAAACATCTTACAAAGAATACAGCCAGTAGAATTCCATGGAATCTTGTACCATGGTGCTTTCCTATGCATTGCAAGAACCATATGTGTGGCAATGTGGTATACAAAAGATCTTACTCTCTAATGGGGAATTTTCCTGGACTGCACAACCAGAATTAATGCATCTTGAAAAAAACATTAAGATTTAAAACAGTGATCCCACTGTGTACTCAACTTGGTGGTTTAGCATGCTTTTCAAAGAACACTGTAAAAACAAATATTGTTTCCCATAGATTTCTCTTGTTATTGTGAGACCCTGAACCTTAGCCAGTGGTACTTTGAGATGCCCCCTTATGAGACACCAAGATGCAGATCAATGCAAACACAAGAGTGTTATTTTCCAGAGCATGTGGGTTGACCTTCAATAAGTCCCTCAAGGTGAGGTATAAAGAAGGTGACCCTGAATAGCTGTTACAAGCAGTTTTAATTCTTTTTAGGGTCACAGATTACATCAGAAATGTTAAAGTCCAAACATATTGGTTATGTATATTGCCTTCTAATACTATTGTCTAGCAAGTATGACACGCATTTGAACTCTACCTGGGACTTTCCAGTGGGTCAGGTAACTATCAGACAGTACATTCTGAGAATTTTTTACTCAAAAATGTTCCTGTGGGTATAGACTGGAACTTGGCCTAGCCTTGACTCCAGTTAGGAGTGGGAAGCTGATAGGATGGTGTGGGACTGGAAAACCCCTTAGGGTTCCACGTTATCAACTTCTAAAACCTAACCTGATGCATAGCTACAATGGTAATTTATATGCTTTTTCAACCCTAGACCAGAAACTGCATGAGTGTTTTTATTGAAAGGATGAAATAGTGAAGCTCAAAGCACCCTTCCTAAATGAATATACATTGGGGTATTGATTGATAAACAGTGATATTTAAAAGTGTTTGTTGTTTGATCAGTTGCAGCCAGTTACCTAATCCTTTTTAAAACTCTGTCAAAGATTTCTGTACACCATCCCATTCCTTCCTCATGTGATGATTGCCTTAATGTTCCATAAAAACTGCAAAGCTCTTACTTAAGGCCAGCCAGGAAGCTACAAATAGACAACAGACAGATAAATACAAACTACACAGATAGACACATACACAGAGACAGAAGGCAGGCACACAGGGAGAGATACACAAGGCAGCCTTCAGACTTCAGTCACATTTAAACTTTTGCAACAGACAGAGGATCAAAGGCACAGGGAACATGAAGAATAAAATTCAACATTGAACTCACACTTAGTTAAATGCCTCTGAAGGAATGGTGTTTATTTCTTAACTCACATACATTATTAATCACCAACATGTTTAATCTATTTACATATGCAGAATCAGTTAGCTTGTGAGATCCTTTTTTTCATAAACATAATATGGGAAAGAATAAAACTCACCACAAAGGAAAACAAGAAGCCCTACTCTCCGAAAGGTGTCCATGGGATCAGAAATCTGTACTTTAAAGACAAAACCAGAAGGTCGAGGCTTGTATTTCTGAGCTCTCACCTCTATGCTGAAATGGAATCTGTTTTAACCTGTCACAATCATCATAACAGGTACTGAAACTAAGAAGTCTCCTGATAATCCTGGAACTTATTATAACCATGAAAAGAGTTGATTTCCTAGCTAGAATCTCTAAAGAGACCTGGGTCATTCTGGAGTGTCCTTTCCAGAGCATATGCATATACGCATAGTGTACATAGAGTATTATAGAGAACAATCATGAAACCATCTATGAAAATGACTAAACAGTGCAGTCTGTATTATAGTTCTATTTCTAGTTGTCTTCCTTCCTTCGTTCCTTCCTTCGTTCCTTCGTTCCTTCCTTCCTTCCTTCCTTCCTTCCTTCCTTCCTTCTTTTCTCTCTCTCTCTCTCTCTCTCTCTCTCTCTCTCTCTCTCTCTCTCTTTCTTTCTTTCTTTTTTCTTTTTTTTGAGAAACATCTAGACAGATTTCTAAAGGAGTTTCTCTATTTTACCTCCCACTTCAAGCAGTAAATAATATTGTGCCTTAACGTAACATTTTAATTCATCATTTTGTTTGAGGAATCCAGCTCCTCTACCTGTTTTTCAAGTCTGATAATCTGTCTCCCATAGGTTTTCTATGCGATATTACCAACTGGCTTACTGCGTTTTATTTTCAGGGTCATTTTATTTTATTTTATTTTATTTTATTTTATTTTATTTTATTTTATTTTATTTTATTTTGGTGTTTCTAACTACCTATTAAACTTAATTCCTTTATTCTAAAAAATTAGTAAAAAGGATAAAGCCAATGGCTTACTGTAATCTATTGGTTGATTGTTGTTTTCTGAAAAAGTATCTGCAGGACTTTAAATGTTTTTCTAAACTGTTACTGTTTATGATATACCAAAGCCTAGTATTCATAGGATTAGCATGCCTGGTCAAGGGCAGATTTGTTCAGTATTTTCTGTAATACTCATGTATTCTCCAGGCAACACATTTCCAATTTAATTTTCTTCCTATAGGCTTGTCCCAGTTGGCCAACATCAGGTCTCTGATGTTAAATGTGATTGTCTGTTACCATAGAAAAAGTTCATCAACCTCCCCTAATATATCTCTGTAGAATGTGTTATTTAACATTTGGTTTCATTAACCCAGCTATGATCATATTTGTGTAGTTGGGCCTCTGCCTTAGCTCATACAATTCCAACACAAAGTTAAATAACAAATGCAACAAATTCCATTATATTTAGCAAATGTTAACTGTCCCTGCTACAAATTTCCATGACACAATGAGGCAGAATGCTAAGAAGTTCCTTTACAAATTTTTCTAAGTAAAAGTAGTGCTTCCTGTGATGCATGTATAGCCTCATAGGGGTAATTAGATCATTTAACAATATTTTGTTTTTCTAATCATTTTAAGTTATTTATGGTTTTAAGTTTCCCTGTCCAAAAATACTGTCTATAAAGCGGTTGTTTAATTTCTACCATTGAAGAGATATGGAAATTTATATCTTCAGAAAATCCACTCCTGTGCTGAAAACTGAAGATCTCAACATTTGAGATACCTTCATCCAAACCAAAATGTGTCTCCAACCCATCATAACTATCAATAATTAAGTCATTTTCAAAGTTCTGTTTTGTAGTCATTTTATTCATATTCATATAATTGCATTTATTCAATGTATACTTAATATCAATAAATGAATGCTTCATTTTTAAGATGGATTTTTTAATTAATTATTTTGAATTTTATCCTGGATTTACATTTATTATTATTATTTTTATTAGATGTATTCTTTATTTACATTTCAAATGATTTCCCCTTTCCTGGTTCTCCCCACGTCCCAAAATTCCATAAGCCTTCTCCAGTCCCCCTGTTCCCCAATCATCCCTCTCCCCTCTCCTGCTTCCCTGTCCTGGTATTCCCCTACACTGCTGCACCAAGCCTTTCCAGGACCAGGGTCCTCTCCTCCCTTTGATGTCCAACAAGGCCATCCTCTGCTGCCCTATATGTCTAGAGTCATAGGTAACACCATATTTACTATCTGGTTGATGATTTTTTTTCCCTGGGAGCTCCGGGAGTACTGGGTGCCTCATATCTTTGCTCCTCCTATGGCTTTGCAAACCCCTTCAGCTCCTTGGGTCCTTTCTCTCGCTTCCCCATTGGGGACTCTGTACTCCGTTCAATGGCTGGCTGAGAGTGTCCCCCTATGTATTTGTTATGTACTAGCAGAGCCTCCCAAGTGACAGCTATATCTGGCTCCAGTCAGCAAGTACTTGTGGGCATCGATAACAGTGTCTGGGTTTTATAACTGTATATGGGTTGGATCGCTGGGTTGGGTAGTCTCTGGATGGTCTTTCCCTCAGACTCTGCTCCATATTTTGTCTCGGTATCTCTTTCTGTGGGTATTTTGTTCTCCCTTCCAAAAAGGACCAGAGTATTTATACGTTGTTCTTCCTTCTTGGGCAGCATTTGGTATGTGAATTGTGTCTTGGGTATTCCAAGCTTCTGGGCTAATATCCACCTATCAGTGAGTGCATATCATGTGTGTTCTTTTGTGATTGGGTTACCTCACTTAGGATGATATTTTCTGCTTCTACCCATTTGCCTAAGAATTTCATGAATTCATTGTTTTTAGCTGACTAGTATAATTTATTTTTTACACTCCATATTTTATTCCTCCCCTTTCACTCTCCCACTCTTTCACATCCCATACCTCTTCTCTAACCCCTGTCTCCATGTTAATGCCCCACCTCACACCCAACCTGACCTCTAAACACCCTGGGGCCTCTAGTCTCTTGAGTGTTAGATATATCATCTCTGAAGGGACCTAGCATGACTGCACTCCTGGAAGATCCAACAAGCAGCTGACAGAGTCAGATGCAGATTTTTGTTTTCCCAACCAATGGACAGCAGTAGCTGAACCTTGTTGTTGAATTAGGTAAGACAGAAAGAAGCTGATGAATAGGGCAATCCTGTAGGAGGACTAGCTGTCTCAATTAATCTGGACCCCTAAGATCTCTCAAAAACTGGAACATCAAACAGGCAGCATACACTAGCTGATATGAGACCCCTAACAGATATACAGTAGAGAATTTCTGTGTCTGTGTACCTTCATTCTCATTAAATTCTAAAAAGTCTTTCATGTCTTTATTTTTACCTTGACTAAGTTATATTGAGTAGAGCATTGTTCAGCTTCCATGTGTATGTAGGCTTTCAATTGTTTTTATTGGTATTGAAGACCAGCCTTACTCCATGGTGAACTGATAGGATGCATGGGATTATTTAAATCTTCTTGTATCTCTTGAGGCCTGTTTTGTCAATGACTATATGGTCAGTTTTGGAGAAGGTACCATGAGGTGCTGAGAAGAAGGTATATTCTTTTGTTTTAGGATGAAATGTTCTATAGATATCTATTAAATCCATTTGGTCAGTAACTTCTGATAGTTTCAATGTGTCTCTTGCAGTTATTGGGAATTGATAAAGGATTAAAGAGAATAATCTTTTGTCTTTAAGGTCTTTGGTAAATTACTAAGCTCCAATGAAAGATCACACATCCAAAAAGTATGTCAACACAGATTATATTTGAATTGCAGACAGAAAGTTGGGAAGGTAGGGAATGATCTTGAAAAAAAATAATTCCAATACAATTCTTCAGTAGAATTGATAAAATAATGAATATATTACATATGATTCATAATTAGCTACTAGTAAGAAATGATGTTTTATAAATGTAGACCAGAAGCTATTGAAACAAAATCAAGCTATACTCTATATCTAAAGACATTTCCCTTCTTTGTAGCTTCTTTTACAAAACTGGTCTTTTGTAGACTATTGATAAAGTTATGTTCCAATAGAGTATATTAAAAGTTTTTTAAATTGATAAATGTTAAAGCATATTTTATGGCATATAGGAAATAAACTCAACTTTAGTCACAAGTAAGATGGTTATAAGAAATATATATCAATACCATCCATCATCTTCCATGAATATTTATTACAATTTGAAATTACAATGGATGAATGGAAGAACTAGTGTTCATTGATTAGTAGGAAAGACAAATGTTTTGGAGAATTGAAGAGAGGTGATACAAAAGGACAAAGAGAGAAGAGCAATGGTTTCAGAGCTGTTGAATTCTTCCCTAGACAGTCTATCACTTTCTCTAACGAGAAGTAGTGACTGCAGGATGGAAAGATGAGTCACTAAGTTCTAGTATGATTACTTGGAGTCAAAGTAACTCTAAAGAAATGGAAGCTCAGCATTTTACAGCAGAAAATTTCAACTTGACACTGAAAGACCATTATTATTTTCAATTGACAAAAAATAGAGTTCACAGCAGTAGGTGTCCTTGAAGACTGAGAAACCAAAGAAAATGGGAAGAGTTAGGAGAAAAAGTATTATTTCTAGAGGGAGAATGATAGCAGTTAGTTTTTTCTTTATGACTTCATAAAACTTTCATGTTAGACTTGAAAGCTGATTGGGGAGCAGATATCTTAATATTCTTAGTGTAGTCTGTAAGATAGATGTTTCTTACTATCTAGATGGGATATGTTTTCAATGTTGTCATAGGATTTGCAGAATACCAGCATTATAGACTAACAGGAGATACAGTAATAAATGTTCAGTATGAGTATGCCAGTTCCTGCTAGTTTCAATTTGTACAGGAATAAAATTAAATGAGAATAACAATATTCTATTATTGTTACATTGAGAGTTATACCAGAGGTTATCTTCCTAAATATAACTTTTCAGAAACATAACAGTGACTTCACTGCATGTCCCACATCATGCCCAGGTTTAGGTTTCAGATTGATTATGTAATGTACAAAGTGCCTACAGTTATGTTTGGAACTAGTTCTAAAATAACCCTGTACGTGTTTTTGTATATGTTAGAAACTTTTGTCATATAACATAGTGCATATAGTACAGGTTTCCAAACTCCTTTTGTTAGAGCAAGTATAGGTACAGAGCTTTTTTTAACTAATTAATAAACATGTATTATTTTATCTCAAACAATAGATCATATACACTGGCATATCCATTAGTTCACTTAGATGTAAGGGAATATGGAGGGTCACATGTTGCACTAGCTAAGAAAATGTACACACACTTAGTAATTAAGATGGAAACTTGACAATTCCAAAACTAGTGGCTACAAAAACCTCAGAGCATTTTTTAAAATTATTTTTATATTTCAAAATGTTTTCCATTGATTTGCTAATTTGTATGTATTTGGAGAGGGACCTTACCACAGTACACTCATATTTCAGAAGACAACTGGTGATCTTTCATCTTTACCCTCTGATCCATATCACAAGCACCATTACTACAATTTAACAAGAGACATATATAGCTGTCTCATGAGAGACTCTGCAAGAGCCTGATAAATGCTAAGGAGGACCCAAATGGAGGAGTTAAAGGACTAAAGGAGCTGAAGGGGTTTGCAGTCTCATAGGAAGAAAAACAATATCAACCAACCCAGAGCTCCTAGAAACTAAACTATCAACCAAAGAGGTATGGAGGTATGGAGGGACCCATAACTCTAGCAGTGTATATAGCAGAGGATAGAATTTCCTAGCATAAATGGGAGAAGACACCCTTGTGGCTTATGAAGGCTCCATGCCCCAGTGTAGGGGAACGTCATGACTGTGAGGTGGGAATGTGTAGGTTGGAGGGGGAATACCCTTATAGAAGCAGTGGGAAGGGGATGGAATAATGTATTTCTGGATGGGAAACCTGGAAAGGGGATAATATTGGAAATGTAAATAAGTAAAATATCCAATTAAAAAGAGATAGTAAAAAAATTAAATATTGATATTCACAGTATGCAACATTTAGTGACATATTAAGAACATTACACAGGTTATAATAGTAAGTTACAGATAAGATTTGTGGTCAACAGTTCATTTCTAAAAGCATCAGGAAAATAGACTATAACAATCATAAATCAAATAAGAGTTTAGAATTCCACTACTTTAATAAACAAATATCTGACCATTTCAGAATTTCATAGGAAGAAAACAATAGCATCTGTGTTTTCTTATGACCATAAACAAAATCAACTACTTTAAATTTAAAAATTTTAAATATTGACCTTCTTAAAAATACTGAAAAGTATGTTCAGGAGTACAATAGTATGGTTTTAAAAACAAAACTATGCTAATATATGTAAAATAGTCCTGGAGAAAGCTTTGATTTGCGATAGGCTATCTAAAAGAATATTCTACCTCCAACAACAGAAATAGCAGGTGCTGCTTTACAACTGATTCCCTAATGTATTGTAATGCATTGCTGCAGGTTTGTGTGACATTACTACATGAAGCAGTAGTGTGAGCTTAAACAGAGATGCTAAGTAAATCTATAATTGCCCTGCCAACTAATTGTTCCACTGGCTTCATTGAATGTTTTTTCCTTAGATTTGCTTTTCCTCAAAAGAAAAGTATTATAATCTAATTGTTACTACAAGTTCTAACAAGTGTTCCCAAAGGTACTGACAGTGAAACAACATCAGGATGTGAATGTTTTTTAAAATTATAGAGAAAGTAAATATATTATATCAGCCATGGTGCTAATTTCTTGACATATATTTAGCATAAGATTAGGATTTGAGCTGGGGATTTGCAGAGGATCTCAGATAATCCAGGTTGATCTCAAGCTAATTATATAGCTTGGAATGACCTTGATCTCTTGATTTTCCTGCTTCTATCTTCCAAGTGCTGGGAGAAGACTCCAGGGTTGTGAAAAGAAAAGGAGGGAAAATACTGTGTTTATACAGAGCATAAACACTTTCATTAATATAATTCTTAAAATCTCAGAAATTCTTGAGTTAGAATGGGGACAACAGATGAAGGAGCAGCCCTGAAATCATATCCATAGCGATAACTATGTAAACTGAGCAGGTGGAAATTATATAGATATATATACACATATAGTTTTTATGCATATATGTATATATACAATTTTGTGTATATATATTGTTCTATGTGCATCATTTATGTGTATATATTACATGTTATTAATATATTATGGATGTGTAAGAGTAATTAAAATGAATCCATGAATTTAAACAAAAAGAAAGGATGCATGAAGTATGAGAGTGGTCGAAAGGAGGAAAGAGAAAGAGAAATTGAGGTAATTTTATTATGAGCCAAAGAAATAAAATTATAAATATATTGTGAAGCACAGTGCTAGTTTTCTCAATATTACCAAGCTACTTTGTAATTTAGTTATCATAATTTCTTAATATCAACATCTTATTAGATATAACATGTTATAAAACTGAATGTATATGTTTTATTATGCATCTTTTTAACTTGACAAGAGACATGCAACTTGCTGATTCTCCTTTCCCAACTTCTAAATATTCCATGAATCATGAACATATTATAATGTTTGCATATACTAATATTATTACTATACCTATTTAAGAGTTATCTGCACTGATGTTAGCAAATATCTTAAACCTTAGGGAAAGAAATCATTAGAAATGTGTGTTTACCTTATTGGGCATCAATGGGAGGAGATGATTTAGGTCCTGTGAAGGCTTGATTCCCCAATGTAGGGTGGGGAGATGGGAGATGGGACTGCATTGGGGAACACTCTCATAGAAACAGGGGGAGGTTTAGTCCTTGGGAGCTCTGTAATTGTTGTTCCTCCTTTGGGGCTGTAAACCCCTTTAGCTCCTTGCATCTTTTTTCTATTTCCTCCATTGGGGACCCTGTGCTCAGTCCACTTGTTGGCTGAGAACACCCATGGATCCAGCTGTATATGCAGCAGCCTTGTTTGACATCAAAGGGAGAAGAGGCCTTTGGTCCTGAGAAGACTGATGCCACAGTACAGGAGAATGCCAGCACAGGGAAGTGGGAGTGGGTGGGTTGGTGAGCAGGGGGAGGGGGTTGTGATGAGGGTAGTTTGGAGGTGAAACCAGGAAGGGGGATAATATTTGAAATGTAAATAAAGAAAATATTTAAAAAGAAAAAAGAAAGAAAAGAAAGAAAGAAAGAAAGAAAGAAAGAAAGAAAGAAAGAAAGAAAGAAAGAAAGAAAGAAAGAAAGAAAGAAAGAAAGGAAGAAAGAAAGAAAAAAGAAAGAAATGGGGAGGGAATGGGATAGCAGATTTCTGGGTGCAGGGTGGCAAAGTGGAAAACATTTGAAATGTAAATAAAGATAATATCCAATTTTAAAAAAAGGTGTTTGCAATGACTAAATAGTAGATGATCTGACATTTACAATAATATAGAACAAAATGACAACCAGGACAAACCCACTTAGAATCAGCACCCCTTTTTATCTCACTTCTGTTCAACAACATCACATGATTCCAGAATATCATTCCAATCTAAAGCACACACATCCAGGATAAATAATTTTTCTATGCATTTAACAATTTTACAGGAGACCCATAGGGTAGCTATATACTTTCAAATTACCATTCCAAAAGTGAGTGTTAATTATAAATATGAAATGTGTGTTCTTTTTCTCTTATACTAGACAACCCAAAGAAAGCCACCTTACTCAAATGATCAAAGTAAAAATCATTGATAGTAGGATGAGTTGAAATAATTCACCAACCAAGAAGATAGTGCAAGATAAGTGTGCTCCCAAAGATGCACACCTGAGTATGCTACTGGATGGGTGTGAGGCCAGCTCTCAGTGTGACAGGGCCTACAAAGTGACACTCCTGTAACCTCAAGTGCCAAGGTTATAGAAACCAAGGAAAGAATAAGGACTTGTTGCATATTTGAGAAAATACATTGCAGGTTGAACCTATTCACTATAGAAGATACTTGTGGAACAACTTAAGTAAAAAATTAAGGTTGTGGATTAGATTGTAATGAAAAATTTATGTAAACTTCCTGATTTGTAAGTGGTTATGTTGTATGAAAGTGTGTATTATTGATAAGGCATCAGTTTGGTTGGTTGGTGACTTAGCTGTTTTGTAAAAAGAGGTCTACATGCTGCATTTAGAAGTCTTCTGTGTGTTAACAGTTGATTTAAAGTAAGCAATGACGTTCAGTTCTATATACTAGTATAAAACAGGTATAAAGTGAAAAATGTAGAGTATATTTTAAAAATATGTTATACTTGGCTAATAAATTTACTCAATAGATTAGCATGCTTTTTAAAATTTTTTCCTGCTTAGAACTATACCATGTTTAACAACTCAATGTTGTTACAATGCTGTTTTCTGTTTTAACTGTATTGAACTATGCATGCAAAGTTGTCCATATCAAAACCTCAAACAAGCCTTTTGTGTCTGTAGAGAAACAGACTTTATAATTCCATGCAAATACAAAACAAACTAGAAAAACGGCTATCCTGAGCATGCTACATCAGAAACATAGCAGGCATGTTTATACCTTTCCAGTGTCAGAATTTATTGAACTGCAAATTCTCATGCTATGTTGGTTTGCTGGCTGCAATTTACATAGTATCCCTGATTTCCGTTGATGACTAGTTGAGGCAAAAATGGTTTCTTGGTTTCTTTTATTATAATCTTAAGTTAACCATTAGGCTAAACACTACCTATCATAGTAAATGGATCAACCTATGTAACTGTCTATGTGGGTTAAGGTTAAAGAAGTTGCAGCAGGGAAAGAACCCAGGTATCCCTCAACAGAAGAGTGGATGCAAAAAATGTGGTATATCTACACAATGGAGTACTATTCAGCCATTAGAAACAATGAATTCATGAAATTCTTAGGCAAATGGATGGAGCTAGAGAACATCATACTAAGTGAGGTAACCCAGACTCAAATGGTGAATCATGGTATGCACTCACTAATAAGTGGATATTAACCTAGAAAACTGGAATACCCAAAACATAATCCACACATCAAATGAGGTACAAGAAGAAAGGAGGAGTGGCCCCTGGTTCTGGAAAGACTCAGTGAAGCAGTATTCGGCAAAACCAGAACGGGGAAGTGGGAAGGGGTGGGTGGGAGGACAGGGGAAGAGAAGGGGACTTATGGGACTTTCGGGGAGTGTGGGGCTAGAAATGGGGAAATCATTTGAAATGTAAATAAATTATATCGAATAAAAAAAAAGAATTGTATTACATCTTTATTTCCTATACACCTGTTGATGGACTTGTAGACAGTTTCATTTTCCTAGTTGTTGACTAAAATAGTTATGGACATGGATACGCAAGTACCTCTGTGGCAGTATAGGTGGTACTTTGGTATATGTTCATGAGTGTTGTAGCTTTATCATAGGGTACATGTATTCTTATCTTTTGGAGGAGCCTCATGATTAAATTCTACAGCAGTTGCATTCCTACTATCACTGAGTAAATGTTCCCCTCTCACCACATTCATGCCAGAATTTTTAGTCATTTTTTATTTTTTCATTCTTAGCCTCTCATCCCAAGGATCAAGAATCACTGAAGAAGATGGGTAAAAAGATTTGGAGAGCCAAGAATGGTGGACTAGTACAAGTAAATAGTATTTTCTGGATTTTCCAGGAGAGTTTTACACATAAACACAGCAGTTGTGACAGCATGCACAGGACATGGGCAGAGTTAAGCCATACAAAATCTTAGTGCATCAAGGGAAGATGAGAACAAAATCATTCCTATCTAAGGAGCTATTGGCAATTGAGTGCTAAAGGGAGAGTGTAAGCCACTGGACTTAAAGAATGATTCCCTGGGATACAGTGGAAGACCACACATCCAAAAGAATAAAGGCACTAACAACTGTAGTTTATGAGCTGTTCTTTAAATCAAAGATGAGTAGGAAAGTGTTGGATCTGACAGGAATGAGGGAATCTTAGGATAATGTATATTTTATGAATTTTTCAGTGTACTAGCAAGACGAAAAAAAGAATAAAACAAATATAAAAAAACAAAAGGATAAACATGTTTGTATCTTACTGGACTACATGAAAACTTTTCTTTGAAAATGATAGTACAAAAAACCACAGTAAACAACAAAAAACAAAAACAAATACAAAATCACATTGCCATCATTTTCTGTTGTTGATAATAACAGTATTTTCTTTTATATGTTGTCTCAGCTTGATGAATTCCACTCTCACTGTGGTTAACAGTTTTAAGGATTTTTTTCCTCTTGATTCTGTCAGTTGCTTTTTCTACCTATGTCAATATGGTTGCTTCTTTTTAAAGCTCTTCTTCAGTATGTTACTCCTTCCCATTGTGGCATTTCTATTCTCTCCAGTTCCAAAACCATACATTTATTTGGTTTTTATTTTAAATTTTATTAGCAAAATACAGGTAGTAATATATGTAGTAACATAATTATTTTATTGTATTTTACCAATAAGGCTGTTGTTATTAGGTAATTTGTATTTTTAAATCCCAAATGTTGCCCCTGCTCCTGGTTCCCCCTCATGGAGATCTTCCCCCATCTACCTTCTCCTTCACCTCTGAGAAGGGGCTCCCTATGTATCCCCCTTCCCTGGAGCATTATGTCTATAGGATTAGGCACATCCTTTCCACTTAGGCCAGACAAGGCAGTTTTCTGCTACATATGTGCTAGTGGCCTCAGAGGAGTCTTTGTTTGCTCTTTGGTTGGTGGCTCAGTTTCTGGGAGCTTCCCATGTCTAGAGTATTTGACAGTTTTTTCCTCCTACAGGGTTGTCATCCCATTCATTTATATCAATCGTTTCCCTACCTCTTCCATAGGGGTCACAGACTTCTGTCTAATCCTTGACTGTGAGTGTTTGTTTCTGTCTTAGTCAATTGCTGGTAGGCCCTCTCAGAAGACAGCCATGCTAAGCTACTGTCTGTAAGGAGTAATATCATCAGTAATAGTATCAGTAATGGTGTCAAGGAGTTGCATCCATCAATCAGCCACTCAATAGTCAGCCATTTTTTCTGTGCTCCACTTTTGTCTCTGCATTTCTTTTAGACTAGAGGAATTTTGTGTCAAAAAATTTGTTGATAGGGTTTTGTCCTCATTACTCTAATGGGGTCTCTGTCTGCCCATAGTTTATCCCTTCAGGTTCCATTTCCCCACTAGAGAAGCTCCCCTAGGAGCTTCTTACATCCCAGGTCTCTAGAACTTTCTAGAGCCCCCATCTTCACTTCCAGCAACTAATAACATACATCTCCTGTTATAGCAACATGCATTAGTTAGAAGGAATTAAATAGAAGCAAAATAGGGGTAAAGAAAGAGAGGAAAGAAAACATTTTTGTTTATATTCATGAAAAGTCCCTAAAGTTAATGACCTTACCCTAAAACCAAAAACTTTCCACGACTTAGAAATGACCTTCTTTACTTGTCTTGGTTTTAAGTATTATTTTCTTTTTTTTCTTTTAATTTTATTCGATATATTTCTTTACTTACATTTCAAATGATTTCCCCTTTTCTGGTCCCCCACTCTCTGAAAGTCACATAAGCCCCCTTCCCTCCCTCTGTTCCCCCACCCATCCCTTCCTAATTCCCTGTTCTGGTTTTGTCTTATACTGCTACACTAAGTCTTTCCAGAACTAGGGGCCACTCCTCCATTCTTCTTGTACCTCATTTGATGTGTGGATTATGTTT
Organism: Apodemus sylvaticus; assembly: GCF_947179515.1. Classification (NCBI taxonomy): domain Eukaryota; kingdom Metazoa; phylum Chordata; class Mammalia; order Rodentia; family Muridae; genus Apodemus; species Apodemus sylvaticus. The sequence continues at coordinate 60,150,756 of NC_067477.1, forward strand.
TGGGTATTCCAGTTTTCTAGGTTAATATCCACTTAGTGTGAGTGCATACCATGATTGATCTTTTGAGACTGGGTTACCTCACTTAGTATGATGTTCTCCAGCTCCATCCATTTGCCTAAGAATTTCATGAATTCATTGTTTCTAATGGCTGAATAGTACTCCATTGTGTATAAATACCACATTTTTGCATCCATTCTTTTGTTGAGGGAGTATAAATACCACATTTTTGCATCCATTCTTCTGTTGAGGGATAATGAACAAGCACTGAAAACTAAAACTCCAGTTCATAATTATTCCTGCCTAATATTCAGATAGACATATTTTTTTCCTTTAACATTTATAGGACAGTTACCATTGTTGGAGATAATGAAGACATTTGCACCTATGAGACAACAGCATCTCCTCTTAATGTCAGACACTATACACGTAAAATCTCACCACACAACTGCCTAAATATAATGTGGCCAAGGATAAGAGTGGGAATACCAAAGTCAACAGAAAAAATCCAAAAAGCCAGAATGACAAACAAAACCCCAACACAAGGAAAGAAATGCTGAGAGCAGTACAAATACTCTTTTCCAGAGATGAGCATACCAAGTGGTTATCCAGTATGAAATGGTATCCTCTAAAACATGCACAAGAGTGACTGGGCTGATTATATCTGGAAATAAATGTATACACATATGCATGTAACAATGAGAACAGAGGCTATAAAATTCAAAGAAGGCATGAAGGTGTATGGGAGAGACTAGATGAAGAAATCGGAATGGGAGGTGATGCAACTAAATTATTATTTCAAAAATAAAAGAAAATTTAAAAATAAAGATAGAAGGGGGGTGCTTAGAAATCCTGATTTAGGAATTTATTTCAGGTATCTACAGGAGTGGTGAGACCCACATGGGATCAAATGAACTAGTTTAGAATAAATAGTGAAACCAACTAAGAGAAATTCTAGCAACTCCAGAGTCAATACATTTGTGTGTGTGTGTGTGTATGTGCATATATATATTAACATAAATCCAAAATTGTATATCTATTGATTGAATAAGCACCACATTATTTATTTCATTAGTTGAAAGGAAGGCTTAAAGTATGAGGCCGATAGTTTAAAATTATATTGATGTTTTATTTATATGACTCATAGGACAGTGTGTTCTTATCCTTAAATCTGGAACTCGGCACAATAGATTTGAGTTTGAGAGACATGCATCTATGACTTGTTCACATAAGATTAGAGTCAAGGATTTGTACAGAGGTATCAAAGGTGGTTGTCTTAATGGTTAACTGAGGAAGCAATTCCTGTTTCCAGTCACCTCTTGCTTAAAAGTAAAGTAATACATTTCCTTGAGGTACTTTGATGACCTGTGTAGCTACAGTGAATACATCTTATACTAAAATGTACATAGGCATTGAAGGCCAGTGTATTTTAAACCTAAATCTGTCATTTAAATTTGTGTTACATCATGTTAACTATGGAGCATCTCTTTATTCTTGTTTGTTTTATAAATAAAATGAAGTTCAATATAACCATATTTTCTGTCACCAGAAAATTCAACAGAATATTTAAAACACCCAATTACACTGTCTAAATTACTGAAATATGTCTGTCTTTTAATTTAACTTCTATCTTCCCCCATTCTTGTATGGAAGGAAACATTCAACAGTGCCATTTCAACTGTGCTAGATAATGTACCACTGCTTTTAATTTGTGGTAGGTATAACTGGGATTTTTATATCATATGTGTAGACAATTGAGAGTATGTTATTTTTCTAACTAGATCCAGATGAAATGTAGGTTTTATAATATTTCTACTGGCGATTCTTTAACTGAATTGAATGAACAATGTCTATCTTGCCCTCTCAAGCAATCTTGAACATACCGGTATATTTGTTTGCATCATAATTATAACTAAGTGCCTATATTCCTCAATATACTGAACATAGCAACATGCTCCTGTGAGCTAAGATTTGAAATGAGGTAGATTGTTTGAAATGTATCCTTAACTGAGTTCAATTATGCCACTTAGGCCACCACTCTAAATAATTTTTATGTTCAGTATGTGGATAGCATATCATTAATTAACTGGAAATTTTAATTAAAATGATCCATGGATAGCATCCAGTACAAAGTAAAGCCTGAATGAATAACTGGCATCATAATTTTCTGTTCCTAAAAATATATTACCAGCTCTAATTCTTCATTATTGTCTTATGCCATTAGATCTCACCTCCTAAATATCAAAGTGCCTCCTAAGCCCTTTTCAAGAGACACTAACATGCTGAAAACTGAACTTATATACTAAAGGTCTTATTTTAAAAGATTAATCTCTCCAAAATAAATGAAAATCCCAAGTTAAGCAAATTTTTGTATGATGTACTGTTACCTCATGACTTGTCCCTTGATAGAAGGCAATATATGCAGAGTTACAGATTTGGGTATTTTCTTAGTAACTATTCTAGCTGGATATGGTGTTTCATACCACTTTTGACGGCAATGAGCACAAATTGTGCATTTTTCACAAGACTTGGCTACATAGAAAGACCCCATTTCTAGGGCACACATACAGGCACACACACACAAACACACACACACACACACACACACACACACACCTGCACATGAAAATAAACCAAACAAAAATTTCAGTGTTAGCAAATCTAACTTGAGTGAGGTGGTCTATTGTATTTTGTTTTTAATTTTTCTAATAAATTATCTTGTTACATAGGAAGTTTGAAGCTAGCCTGGGTTGCACAAGACTGTCCCAAAACAATCAAAGCAAACTGAATTTTATAGTTCAAGCATAGGAAAAACACGTCACCACAAGCAGACAATCAAGGCACTTGTTTGAAATATAGCTTGATTGGAAATCTTGTTTATGAGCTGTGTGTGTGTGTTATTCATAGACATGTTCTAATTTTCCATGACTCCATAATTGTTTCTATTTTTTATAGACTGTTTTAAACTTGCATAAATGTTATAGGCTAAAAATAAAAATGAAACAAACAAAACCTACCATATATTGAAAATCTCTAAGTCAAAAGTGTTTTCATGGCCCTAACTTATCAAAAACATAGTTTAGACACAAAGTGCTCTCTGGTATGTCGGCCTTTGTCCAGTGTTTTTTTTTTTTTGGTTTCCTGATATGAGGCCTATCTAATGCACCAGATTGCTGAACAATATGAACAAAGCCAATAGAAATTTAAAATTTATACTTAAAGTACAGTTTGTTAAGAAGGAGTTATCTTTTTGTTTTATTTAAATTTTTTAAAAATTTAAAAAGAATAAAAGGCTATATAAAATTCTATTTTTTGTTGTTATTTTGGTTCTATGTGTTTGTATGTATGTTTACATATATATGTTATCTTAAAGTTAATTTGAATATGCAATGGCTTACCCCTAATAACACACACATACACACACACACAAAGACACACACACACATACACACACACACGGACACACTATAATTATTTAGTAACTTTTGTTCCAATAACCCATAAAAGCATGGCTTTTCTTTTTCTTTTTCTTTTTTTTTTGGTGTGTGTGCCTAGTGATTTCTTATTGGCAGTTGGATATCAGAATCTTACAATGGTGTGTTATAGGCATCTCCAGCTGCACTGGGTCATGTACATTATAGGTAAGTAGTAGGTTCTGTTATTGCTTTGGTTTTCATTATCCTTTATTTTATCTTTCTTTATTGTAAAAAGAAACCTGGGACTTAACGTTAAAGATGACATCTTTTCAAGTGAATTCCTCTCATAACTTAAAACTTTCTGGTAGATATAGCTTATGTTTTAGTTGTGTATTATTCTTGCATGCCTGTATCATGGAGGAGAAAAAGAAAATAAAAGGACAGAAAACTTACAACAGTACAATGAAATGCTGTTCTTTTGATTGACCTAGAAGTTGTTTCAACAGGAAGGGATAGGGTTTGTGCACTCAGGAGGCTATGGGACTGCAATGACTTAGCCTCTCTGAATATACCTATGTTATCATAATCAGTCTGTCTGAGAAGAGATCTCTTAAACCTGAAGCTTTGGATATCACCCATTCTGGCTCCAGGTATTAATGTATTTTCCACAGTTAATGTTAGATCCAGGAAAAGGTATGGAAATAATATCTCTTACTATGTTTGAAGACAAAATCAATGCAAATATTTAAAATTTACTTTCCTAGACTTTCACTAGAATATGCAGTCCTACAACAGTATTTAGAAATCCAAGATTGGATCTTTGGGCTGCGGCGGAGGCGGAGGCAGCAGTGCAGCAGTGGCTAGTCCAGCTGAAGGGCCATCAGCATTGGAACCAAGGCAACACAGGGTCCAGTTAGGCCCTGCGCCCACGACCACTGACCTTCGCTGACCAGCCGGGCTGCAAGCAGGTGCGGTTTTGCGGCGCCTTTCTCTGCACAGAAGCCACTTCAGAACTCGGCCTCCCACCAGTCAGGAGAGGCTCACCTCCATCTTGGTTTCGGACTCCAGAGGGATCGGACAGACTGAGGTACACAAACATAATCCGAGGCCAACACCGCGGGGGTCTGAGCCCGACGGGCATTGGCCTGCACCCAGGCCCTGGGCTGTTCGGGGGGCTATTGGGGTGCCAACCCAGCTAGAAGGTTTTTTGCCCTGGCCTGCACGCATGCCACCATTTTGCCTACAGGACGACAGAGAGCTCTGGCGGGCAGAGCCATAACAGGCATAGCCTGAGGCTAACAAAGCAGGGGTCTAGGCCCCAAAAGGCCCAGGACTGACCCCAAGAACTGGGCAACTTGGTGGGCCATCTGTGTGTCAACCCACCCAGGAGGTTGTTAGCACAGCAGACTCTCCCGGCACATTCGGGGAGCGCGAGCATGCATGCCCGCCATCCTGGTCACCTGGTAGACCCAATTAACAGTCATAGCCCTAGGGGAACTTTGCTCGGACCTTGGCCTCCCAGGCTTTTGCCAGGACTCAGGGCCTGGGTGGCCAGGCTAACCTTGTGTGCGCCAGCCCGGTTGGGGGATCGGCTGCCCAGCGGAGTGATCAGAACACAGGGGAGGTCCCAGAAGCATACAGCATCGGCGCTCCCTGGGGGTGCACGCGGGCTCCATCTGGTCTACAGACACAATCTGGGGCAAGGCCTCAGGCGGGAGCCCTCAGCTCAACTCTCTCCGCTTCCTGATCCAGATCAGCCTGGGCAGCAGCAACACATCTCCAGGTCCTGCAAGAGGCTAGAGGGGCTTCCAGGCAGCCAGCTGGGAGAAGTCAGTGTGCTCCAGTGAATCCAGCAGGCCCCAGCGGGAGCCTTCGGGTGCCTGCTTCGGGATCTGAACAGCCTGGGCAGCAGCACCCTGTCTCCAGGCAGCGCAGGAGGTAAGCTGTGCACCAGAGGCCACCTTGGAAGGGGCAGCTTGCACTGGTGAGTACAGCACTGACAAGACCAACTAACACCAGTGAGAACTAGATGGCAAAAGGCAAATGCAGGAAAGTCACTAACAGAAATTAAGGCAATATGGCAACATCTGGAACCCAATTCTCCTCTACCAACATGTCCTGGATACCCCATCACACCAGTAAAACAAGATTTGGATTTAAAATCACTGGTCATGATGCTGGTACAGGAACACATGAAGGACATACTTAAAGAAATTCAGGAGAAAATGGATCAAAAGTTAGAAGCCCTTGCAAGGGAAACACAAAAATCATTGAAAGAAATCCAGGAGAATACAAAAGCCAACAATGAGGAAACACAAAAAACACTTAAATACAGGAGAACTTTGGTCAACAGGCTGAGGTCATGAAAGAGGAAACACAAAAATCTCTTAAAGAATTACAGGAAAGCACAAACAAGCAAGTGAAGGAGCTAAGCAAAACCATCCAGGATCTAAAATCAGAAGTAGAAACAACTAAGAAAACTCAAAGGGAGACAACTTTGGAGATAGAAAGACTTGGGAAGAAATCAGGGGACAGAGATGCAAATATCAACAACAGAATACAAGAGATAGAAGAAATAATCTCAGATGCTGAAGATTCCATAGAAACCATGGACTCAACAGTTAAAGAAAATGCAAAATGCAAAATGCTTGTAAAACAAAATATCCAGGAAATCCAGGACACAATGAGAAGACCAAACCTAAGGATTACAGGCATAGATGAGAGTGAAGATTTACAACTTAAAGGGCCAGCAAATATTTTCAATAAAATTATGGAAGAAAACTTCCCTAACCTAAAGAGAGAGATGCCCATTAATATACAAGAAGCCTACAGAACTCCAAACAGACTGGACCAGAAATAAAATACTTCCTGTCACATAATAATCAAAACACCAAATGTTCTAAACAAAGAAAGAATATTAAAGGCAGTAAGAGAAAACGGTCAAGTAACATATAAAGGTAGACCTATCAGAATCACAGAAGACTTTTCACCTGAGAATATGAAGGCTAGAGGGTCCTGAGCAGATCTCATGCAGACTCTAAGAATAACACAAATGCCAACCAAAACTACTATATCAGGCAAAACTCTCAATCACCATAGATGGAGAAACTAAGATATTTCATGACAGAACCAAGTTTACACAATATCTATCCACAAACCCAGCCCTACAAAGGATAATAGGAGGAAAACACTAATACAAGGAGGGAAACTTCACCCTGGAAAAAGCAAGATAGTTACCTTTCATCAAACCCAAAAGAAGTTAAGCAATCAAATTTAAAAAATAACGTCAAAAATGATAGGAAGTAACAATCACTATTCCTTAATATCTCTTAACATCAATGGACTTAATGCCCCAATAAAAAGACACAGACTAACTGACTGGATACGTAAACAGGACCCTACATTTTGCTGGTTACAGGAAACACACCTCAGGGTCAAAGACAAACACTACCTTAGAGTAAAAGGCTGGAAGACAATTTTACAAGCAAATGGTCTCAGGAAACAAGCTGGAGTAGCCATTTTAATATCAGATAAAATTGACTTTCAACCCAAAGTCATCAAAAGAGACTCTGAGGGACACTTCTTGCTGGTAAAGGAAAAATACAACAAGAAGAACTCTCAATCCTGAACATCTATGCTCCAAATGCAAGGGCACCCTCTTTTGTAAAAGAAACTTTATTAAAACACAAAGCACCCATTGCACCTAACACAATAATTGTGGATGACTTCAACACTGCACTTTCCTCAATGGACCGATCAGGAAAACAGAAACTAAACAGGGACACAATGAAACTAATTGAAGCTTTGGACCAATTAGATTTAACAGATATATATAGAACATTCTATCCTAAACCAAAAGAATATACCTTTTTCTCAGCACCTCATGGTACCTTCTCCAAAATCGACCATATAATTGGTCACAAGACAGACCTCAACAAATATAAGAAGATCGAACTAATCCCATGCCTCCTATCAGATCACTATGGAGTAGAAGTGGTCTTCAATAGCAACAAAAACAACAGAAAACCCACATACACGTGGACACTGAACAATATTCTACGCAATGATACCTTGGTCAAGGAAGAAATAAAGAAAGAAATTAAAGACTTTTTAGAACAAAATGAAAATTAAAACAAAACATACCCAAATTTATGGGACACAATGAAAGCAGTGCTAAGAGGAAAACTCATAGCCCTGAGTGCCTCCAAAAAGAAAATGGAAAGAGCATACATTACCAGCTTAATGACACACCTGAAAGCCCTGGAACAAAAAGAAGCTATTTCACCCAGGAGGAGTAGAAGGCATGGAATCATCAAACTCAGGGCTGAAATCAATCAAGTAGAAACAAAGAGAACCATACAAAAAATCAACAAAAACAGGAGCTGGGTCTTTGAGAAAATCAACAAGATAGATAAACCCTTAGCTAGACTGACCAAAGGGCACAGAGAAAGTATCCAAATTAACAAACTTAGAAATGAAAAGGGAGATGTAACAACGAAAACTGAGGAAATCCAAAAAATCATCAGATCCTACTACAAGAGCTGTACTCAACACAACTGGAGAATCTGGAGGAAATGGACAATTTCCTTGACAGATACCAAATACCAAAATTAAATCAGGACCAACTAGACCATCTAAACAGTCCCATAATGCCTAAAGAAATAGATGGAGTCATAGAAAGTCTTCCAACCAAAAAAAGCACAGGACCAGATGGTTTACAGTGCAAAATTCTATCAGACCTTCAAAGAAGTGTTAACACCAATACTCTTCAAACTATTCCACAAAATAGAAACAGAAGGAACACTACCCAATTCCTTCTACGAAGCCACAATTACGCTGATACCAAAGCCACACAAAGATCCAACAAAGAAAGAGAACTTCAGACCACTTTCCCTTATGAACATCGATGCAAAAATACTCAATAAAATTCTTTCCAACCGAATCCAAGAACACATCAAAACGATCATCCACCATGATCAAGTAGGCTTTATCCCGGGAATGCAGGGTTGGTTCAATACACGGAAATCCATCAATGCAATCCACTACATAAACAAACTCAAAGAACAAAACCACATGGTCATTTCATTGGATGCTGAAAAAGCATTTGACAAAATTCAGGATCCTTTCATGCTTAAAGTCTTGGAGAGAACAGGAATTCAAGGCCCATATCTAAACATAGTAAAAGCAATATACAGCAAACCGGTAGCCAACATCAAACTAAATGGAGAGAAAAGCAATCCCACTGAAATCAGGGACCAGACAAGGCTGCCCCCTTTCTCCTTATCTTTTCAATATTGTACTTGAGGTACTAGCTCGGGCAATTCGGGCAAAATAAGGAGGTCAAAGGGATGCAAATTGGATAGGAAGAAGTCAAACTATCATTATTTGCAGACAACATGATAGTCTACCTAAGTGACCCAAAAAACTCCACTAGAGAGCTCCTACAGCTGATAAACAACTTCAGCAAAGTGGCAGGTTATAAAATCAACTCAAGCAAATCAGTGGCCTTCCTATACTCAAAGGATAAGCAGGCTGAGAAAGAAATTAGGGAAATTACCCCCTTCACAATAGCCACAAACAGTATAAAGTATCTTGGGGTGACTCTTACCAAACATGTGAAAGATCTGTATGACAAGAACTTGAAGACTCTGAAGAAGGAAATGGAAGAAGACCTCAAAAAATGGGAAATCCTCCTATGCTCATGGATCGTTAGAATCAATATAGTTAAATTGGCCATTTTGCCAAAAGCAATATACAGATTCAATGCAATACCCATCAAAATCCCAACTCAATTCTTCACAGAGTTAGAAAGAAAAATTATCAAATTCATCTGGAACAAAAAAAAAAACATAGGATAGCTAAAACTATTCTCAGCAACAAAAGAAATTCTGGGGGAATCAGTATCCCTGACCTCAAGCAATACTACAGAGCAATAGTGTTAAAAACTGCATGGTATTTGTACAGTGACATGCAGGAGGATCAATGGAATAGGATTGAAGATGCAGAAATGAACCCACACACCTATGGCCACTTGATCCTTGACAAAGAGGCTGAAAACACCCAATGGAAAAAAGATAGCCTTTTCAACAAATGGTGTTGGTTCAACTGGGGGTCAGCATGCAGAAGAATGCGAAATGATCCATCCTTGTCTCCTTGTACTAAGCTCAAATCCAAATGGATCAAGTACCTCCACATAAAGCCAGACACTCTGAAGCTAATAGAAAAGAAACTGGGGAAGACCCTTGAGGACATCGGTACAGGGAGAAAGTTTCTGAACAGAACACCAATAGCGTATGCTCTAAGAGCAAGAATTGACAAATGGGACCTCATAAAATTACAAAGTTTCTGTAAGGCAAAGGACACCATCAAGAGGACAAATCGGCAACCAACAAATTGGGAAAAGATCTTCACCAATCCTACATCAGATAGAGGGCTAATATCCAATATATATAAAGAACTCAAGAAGGTAGACTCCAGAAAACCAAACAACCCTATTAAAAATGGGGTACAGAGTTAAACAAAGAATTCTCACCTGAAGAACTTTGGATGGTGGAAAAGCATCTTAAAAAATGCTCAACTTCATTAGTCATTAGGGAAATGCAAATCAAAACAACCCTAAGATTTCATCTTACACCAGTCAGAATGGCTAAGATTAAAAATTCAGGAGACAGCAGGTGTTGGAGAGGGTGTGGAGAAAGAGGAACACTCCTCCACTGCTGGTGGGGTTGCAAATTGGTACGACCACTCTGGAAATCAGTCTGGTGGTTCCTACGAAAACTGGGCACCTCACTTCCAGAAGATCCTGCTATACCACTCCTGGGCATATACCCAGAAGACTCCCCACCATGTAATAAGGATACATGTTCTACTATGTTCATAGCAGCCCTATTTATAATTGCCAGATGCTGGAAAGAACCCAGGTATCCCTCAACAGAAGAGTGGATGCAAAAAATGTGGTATATCTACACAATGGAGTACTATTCAGCCATTAGAAACAATGAATTCATGAAATTCTTAGGCAAATGGATGGAGCTAGAGAATATCATACTCAGTGAGGTAACCCAGACTCAAAAGGTGAATCATGGTATGCACTCACTAATAAGTGGATATTAACCTAGAAAACTGGAATACCCAAAACATAATCCACACATCAAATGAGGTACAAGAAGAAAGGAGGAGTGGCCCCTGGTTCTGGAAAGACTCAGTGAAACAGTATTCAGCAAAGCCAGAACGGGGAAGTGGGAAGGGGTGGATGGGAGGACAGGGGAAGAGAAGGGGGCTTATGGGACTTTCGGGGAGTGGGGGGGCTAGAAAAGGGGAAATCATTTGAAATGTAAATAAATTATATCGAATAAAAAAAAGAAATAAATAAAACATAACTTAAAATAAAATTTTTTAAGATGGATAAAAAAAAATGCTCAACTTCACTAGTCATTAGGGAAATGCAAATCAAAACAACCCTGAGATATCATCTTACACCAGTCAGAATGGCTAAGATTAAAAATTCAGGAGACAGCAGGTGTTGGAGAGGGTGTGGAGAAAGAGGAACACTCCTCCACTGCTGGTGGGGTTGCAAATTGGTACAACCACTCTGGAAATCAGTCTGGCGGTTCCTTCGAAAACTGGGCACCTCACTTCCAGAAGATCCTGCTATACCACTCCTGGGCATATACCCAGAGGATTCCCCACCATGTAATAAGGATACATGCTCTACTATGTTCATAGAAGCCCTATTTATAATTGCCAGATGCTGGAAAGAACCCAGGTATCCCTCAACAGAAGAGTGGATGCAAAAAATGTGGTATATCTACACAATGGAGTACTATTCAGCCATTAGAAACAATGAATTCATGAAATTCTTAGGCAAATGGATGGAGCTAGAGAACATCATACTAAGTGAGGTAACCCAGACTCAAAAGGTGACTCATGGTATGCACTCACTAATAAGTGGATATTAACCTAGAAAACTGGAATACCCAAAACAAAATCCACACATCAAATGAGGTACAAGAAGAAAGGAGGAGTGGCCCCTGGTTCTGGAAAGACTCAGTGAAGCAGTATTCGGCAAAACCAGAACGGGGAAGTGGGAAGGTGTGGGTGGGAGGACAGGGGAAAGATGGGGGCTTACGGGACTTTCGGGGAGTGGGGGGCTAGAAAAGGGGAAATCATTTGAAATGTAAATAAATTATATCAAATAAAAAATATCAGTAAAAAAAAAAAAAGGTATCCAAGATTGGTGCATCAGAAGGAATTTGATTTTATCAAAGTTGCCTGTCATTTACCTCCATATATTCCCTCTATGTTTCATTCCACTTATTATCCTACTTTAATTTAGTTCCTCAAAGTTCCATCTCAATGCCACTTTCCCTTAATATATATCATATTCTACAGTTCTGGTTATGCTAGATACAAACTTCTTACCTCACTGTTACATTTCTTTTTATTTTCTATCTTACATTATCCCTAGATAATAATAATAATTAATATATTACATTCTTTTCATGCTACTGGTGTCTCATTTTTGAAAGAGTCCCCTGAGACCAATAGCAATAACAGTATAAGAAGAAGAGCTATGCAATTTAACAAAGGCAGAATCTTATTCTTGCCTCAGGCTAATGATGTGACCTTATACAAGAAGATCAACTTCTGCTGAACTATTTTATTATAGTATTATCTGTATGAAAATTAAGACTCTGCCTTATAAAACTAAATAATGTTTAAAGGATTCCCAGTTCTCAGTTGGTATTATTCTGTCTCATCTTGGAACACTCAATGGCTTTGATAATGGTAATGATAAATATTAAGTCATCTTCTGCTAAAAGGGCTATGGGATGAGGCATACAAATAGCAAGAATCTACTTGCAGTCTATGAATCTGTTCAAAATAGTCTGGATGCTCACTAATTTTTCTTTCTTTTTTTTAAATTTGATATATTCTTTATTTACATTTTAAATGATATCCCCTTTCCTGGATCCCAAAAGTCCCATAAACCCTCATCCCTCCCCCTGTTCCCCAATCACCCCCTTCCCATTTCCCTACCTTGGTATTCCCCTACACTGCTGCACTGAGCCTTTCCAGGACAAGGCTGCTTTCCTTCCTTCTTCTTGGGCATCATTTGATATGTGAAATGTTTCTTGGATATTCTGAGCTTCTGAGCTAATAACCGTTTATCAGTGAATGTCAAAAGGAGGTTAAAGGATACAAATTAAAAAGGAAGAAGTCAAGTTATCACTATTTGCAGATGATATGATAGTATACTTAAGTGACCCAAAAAACTCCACCAGAGAACTCCTACAGTTTTAAACACCTTCAGCACAGTGGATGGATATAAAGTTAACTCAAGCAAATCAGTAGCCTTCCTATACTCAAAGGATAAACACAGTATAGCCCTACTTCCTACTTGTTAAGCCCAGATTCTTCTCCCTCTTTATAAATGCTTGCTGGTCTTCCCTGAAGTGGCAGCCTGCCTTTTGGTGCTTGGATATCTTCTTGTGCTAGCCTACTTCGTGGTCTTTACTTGTTACATCATTGACAGGGGCATGAGTATTAAAGAGAACTTTGTGAACTCAGGATAAATTAGGATCTGGTAGCACAGGTTGGCCCTCTTAGGTCATTAGCAGGTCCTGCTTAAAAGCTACACACAACTTGGCAAATAAACCCATTTCCTTAATCGGTACAAGGAGATGCTGAAAGTGCCATTCTCACAGGGCTCTTGAGATAGGTGAGTCTAAACAGGCAGAGCTGCAGCAATGGTAACAGTAGTGGCAGAATCCGGAACATTCAGCTGAGTCTAATTCTGTGCTTTTCCTGTCTCGCGACCCTTGGTAATGGTGTAGAACCATTTCTACTATAAAAAATGGTTGGATGGGAATACTTCAAGTGTTGTTTCTCTTTATTCTCTTTATCTATATGCCTTACCTTTTAATCTTCCATTCTTGCTACCCAGAATTCTTTGAGAAAGAAATTAGGGAAATGACACTCTTCATAACAGCCACAAACAATATAAAGTATCTTGGTGTAACTTTAACCAAACAAGTGAAAGATCTGTATGACAGGAACTTCAAGTCTTTGAAGAAAGAAATCGAAGAAGATGGAAAAATCTTCCATGCTCTTGGATTGGCAGGGTTAATATAGTAAAAATGGCCATCTTGCCAAAAGCAATATTCAAATTCAATGCAATCCCCAACAAAATCCCAAATTAATTCTTCATAGAAAGAGCAACTCTCAGATTCATCTGGAATAACAAATAAAAACCCAGGATAGCTAAAACTATCCTCAACAGTAAAAGAACTTCTGGGAGAATCAGTATCCCCAACCTCAAGTGGTATTACAGTGCAATAGTGATTAAAAACTGCATGGTATGGGTACAGTGACAGGCAGGTAGATCAACAGAATAGAATTGAAGGCCAGAAATGAATCCACACAATTATAGTCACTTGATCTTTTACAAAGAAACTACAACCATCCAATGGAAAAAGAGATAGCCTTTTCAACAAATGGTGCTGGTTCAACTGGAGGTTAGCATGCAGAAGATTGCAAATCAATCCATTCTTATCTCCATGTACTATTTTTTTTTTAATCACAGACTTTTTAAAACACTGGAACTTGGAAGGAAGAAAGGAAATAGAAAGATACAGAAGTGAAGCATAAATTGGAATATGAAATTGATAGGTTGAACATGAAGGAATGAAGGCTAAAGTGAGGCCCTGCCTATTAATACCTTCTTTTAAGCGAGGGCTACTAATTTTGAAACAGTGATGGATAATATTTTTCTATTTTATAATTATCTTCCCAAATAATGCTTCTGTAATAATACATAAAGTATCATTCGTAGGTAACACCATTAAGGAAATAGAATTTTCTTTAATAATATTTTTCCTCCAGGCATTATTCTATTTTCCTATTGTTCCTTTTAGGTCTTTTCATAAAATTCCTTACAATAATATGCAAATTTTGAATGATGTAGATTTCTGCCTCAGGTGCTAACTCTCTCCTTATGTCTTTTATTAAGTATACTGCAAAAATATCAAATGACTCTTAAACCATTACATGTTTAATAAATTTTACACCATGGTTTTCAAAGTATTGCAATACAGAACACTGAAGGACAGCAATAGATATGGAATGATAGAAAATAACATTTTCATTGAATCTTTCATTCATTGGTAGCTAGTAAGAATGAAATTAATACACTGTTATTTCTTATACATCCATATATTAAATGATATTACCTCAATAAACACTGTAAGGTAAATAGATGTGAAGCAACAAATAGCATCATATTGAATACATTCCAGAAAATTATAAAGACACTTTTATGAGGTTTGACAGAAGAAGACATTTTATTACATATTTTTTTTTACATTCCAATAATTGCCCCCTTTGTATTTCCCCCTCTCCAAGTTCTTTACCCCACCCCACATCTGAGGGTGCTCCGCCATGAACCCACTCATCTCCACCTCACACCCACCAGCATCCCTTTTTCCTAGGATATAGAGTTTCCACAGGATTAAGCACACCTTTTCCCACTGAGGCCATACCAGGCAGTCCTCTGATATATATGTTCCTGGGGGCTAGTAACCAGACCATGTATGCTCCTTGGCTTTTGGCTTAGTCTTGGGCAGGTTCTGAGGAGTTACAATTAGCTGACACATTTGTATTTCCTATGAAGTTGCAATCCCCTCCAGCTCCTTCAGATCTTCCTCTAACTCTTTCATATTAGTACCCGGCCTCAATCTAAGAGTTGATTTTCAAAAATTTATTTTTATTCACTTCATGTCCCTATCACAGCCCCCTCTCTCCTCTCTTCCTAGTCTCACCCATACTAATCCCCCCACCATTGATTGCCCACTCCCCTTCTCCTCAAAGAAGGGGGAGACCTCCTAGCTTCCCATCCCACCCTGGGATATTTAATCCAGCAGGATTAGGTACAGCCTTTCCCTTTGAGGCACAACTACGACTAGACTAATCTTGACTAGTACACTGTGCCACAAAGAAGATAGGATATAAAATAAAATAGTTATGGGCAGTGACCAAATTTATACCTAACTGATTGTTTTAGAACCATTTAGGAATATTATTCAATTCCACCGCAATATTTTGAGTTTTATATTTTGTGGAAGATAGAGTTTCTTAAAGACTATAAGAAAGGAAGTGAAACTGCATTTTAAAGTAATAACTGAGCCATTCACAGAGGCAGATGCATTCAATCCCAACATTTCAGGCAGAGACAGGAAGTTTGCTGAAAGTTTAAGAATGTTCTGAGGCAGCATAAGGTCAAGTCTACTAATATACACAATGAAGGCCAAACTCAGAAGAGCAAATGAGGAAACAAAAACAATAAACAAGTAAGTTTAATATATCAAATGAGAATTATCACATTTCAGGAAGATGTTGAACAGGCAAAAGAGAATGGATTATGTTTATAATAATCTGCAATGACTTTTCCATGAAGAAAACTCTCTTCCTGAATGGAATAGTTAAAATGATGTAGAAATTATTAATGAGAACCTGTTTCCAACTTCTTTTCCTTTTCGTTCTTTTCTTTCTTTCTCTTTCTTTCCCTTTCTGCCTTTCTTCCTTCCTTCCTCCCTTCCCTTCTTCCTTCCTCCCTCCCCTCCTTCCTTCCTTCCTTCCTTCTTTCCTTCCTTCCTTCCTTCCTTCATTCCTTTTTTCTTTCTTTCTTTCTTTCTTTCTTTCTTTCTTTCTTTCTTTCTTTCTTTCTTTCTTTCTTTCTTTCTTTCTTTCTTTCTTTCTTTCTTTCCTTCTTTCTTTTCTGTTCTCTTCTCCTCTTCTCTTCTCTTCCCTCTCCTCTGCTCCCCTCTCTTCTTCTCCCCTCTCCTCTCCTCTTCTCTCCTCTCCTTTCTTTTCTCCTCTTCTCTTCTTTCCTTTTGTACAAATAGTGCTAAAGTAAACATAGGAGTCCAGATGTTGGTTTCTCAGCCCTGTTGTTGGAGAATAGTTTCCACTTATAATCTTGATCTGAAAATTGTGTTCACCTATCTTAGCACACAAATGTGGTAAGGAATACAAGTAAACATTAAAACCAAAAAAGAAACATAGAAGGACTTCTGGGAGTTTTGTATAGCTTCTCTGCCTAAAGAACATTTCTCACTTTCTGGAATTAGAGAAGTCTTTATGTAATAAAACAACAACAGAACAAATCAAGCTTAGATATCTCTTCATGAAAGAAAAATATTGCTGTTTGTCATTATCAATAAACTCTAAAGTAATATTAAAAGCTATACACAGAACAAGATTCTAATTCATGCTTATTAAAGAAAATTCTTGGTATCAATAGCCTTCCTCTATACAAATGATAAATGAGCTAAGAAAGAAATTAGGGTAAGAACACCCTTCACAATAGTCACAAATAATATTATTTCAAAATTTCAATTTTTGCAGCATGTGGTGTACTTAGTCATATTAGCTATTTACATAAAATGTACTGATTTTAATTTTCCACATCAGAAGTAAATTTCAATGATATCTGAATTGGAACAAACTGTCTGTATAGTGAATATGAATGTTTGGAAATATGACTGCCAGGGAATGTTTGAACATTTTCCTTAATTGAGAACATAGGAGAAGGTATTCCACAGGGATAAAGAAACAGAAAGATGTAAATGAGTACAGTATTATAAAACCTCTCAATTCTAGTAATTAGTGCCTTGCAATGACAGTACCATTATTCAGAGCAATGTCCTAATGATATAATAACCTATTTATCAATTGTTGGAATAGAGATTAAGTCTCCTACAAATTACCTGTGATAAGAACGATCACCAGCATTCACATGGATGGCTCATAGTTACTCAGAGGGCATGTTTCATTTTAAATTACTATCTAGACATGTTTCTTTTTAAATTACTACCTCTTTCTAAGATACTTTTTACCCATTCCAGTGTATTCATGGAGATTTAAAGATCTATTTTTTCTGGAGGATTTCAAAATGACACATTGCAATTCATTCATATATCCCCAATTGTCTTTAAAAATGCAACAGGGAAAGGCACTGTATTGTAAACTAATAAATATAATTCATTTGAAACTGCAGGAAAATTAAGCCTCATGTTCTAAATAGTAATGTCTATTGGATAATAATCTATCATAAATTATTTTATTAATATTGTAATTTAACAAACTAAGTATATTTTGTTTTACTATGAAGCTACAATGTAAAATTTTGAACAGGTAGGTCAAAGATACTTTTCATATTCCTTTACATTATTAACAAATTTTCTTTTTTTTAAATTTTTTTTATTCGATATAATTTATTTACATTTCAAATGATTTCCCCTTTTCTAGCCCCACACTCCCTGAAAGTCCCGTAAGCCCCCTTCTCTTCCCCTGTCCTCCCACCCACCCCTTCCCACTTCCCCGTTCTGGTTTTGCCGAATACTGCTTCACTGAGTCTTTCCAGAACCAGGGGCCACTCCTCCTTTCTTCTTGTACCTCATTTGATGTGTGGATTATGTTTTGGGTATTCCAGTTTCCTAGGTTAATATACAATTATTAGTGAGTGCATACCATGATTCACCTTTTGAGTCTGGGTTACCTCACTTAGTATGATGTACTCTAGCTCCATCCATTTGCCTAAGAATTTCATGAATTCATTGTTTCTAATGGCTGAATAGTACTCCATTGTGTAGATATACCACATTTTTTGCATCCACTCTTCTGTTGAGGGATACCTGGGTTCTTTCCAGCATCTGGCAATTATAAATAGGGCTGCTATGAACATAGTAGAGCATGTATCCTTATTACATGGTGGGGAATCCTCTGGGTATATGCCCAGGAGTGGTATAGCAGGATCTTCTGGTAGTGAGGTGCCCAGTTTTCGGAGGAACCGCCAGACTGATTTCCAGAATGGTTATACCAATTTGCAACCCCACCAGCAGTGGAGGAGTGTTCCTCTTTCTCCACACCCTCTCCAACACCTGCTGTCTCCTGAATTTTTAATCTTAGCCATTCTGACTGGTGTAAGATGAAATCTCAGGGATGTTTTGATTTGCATTTCCCTAAAGACTAATGAAGTTGAGCATTTTTTAAGATGCTTCTCTGCCATCCGAAGTTCTTCAGGTAAGAATTCTTTGTTTAACTCTGTACCCCATTTTTAATAGGCTTGTTCGGTTTTCTGGAGTCTAACTTCTTGAGTTCTTTATATATATTGGATATTAGCCCTCTATCTGATGTAGGATTGGTGAAGATCTTTTCCCAATTTGTTGGTTGCCGATTTGTCCTCTTGATGGTGTCCTTTGCCTTACAGAAACTTTGTAATTTTATGAGGTCCCATTTGTCAATTCTTGCTCTTAGAGCATACGCTACTGGTGTTCTGTTCAGAAACTTTCTCCCTGTACCGATGTCCTCAAGGGTCTTCCCCAGTTTCTTTTCTATTAGCTTCAGAGTGTCTGGCTTTATGTGGAAGTCCTTGATCCATTTGGATTTGAGCTTAGTACAAGGAGACAAGGATGGATCAATTCGCATTCTTCTGCATGCTGACCTCCAGTTGAACCAGCACCATTTGTTGAAAAGGCTATCTTTTTTCCATTGGATGTTTTCGGCCTCTTTGTCAAGGAACAAGTGGCCATAGGTGTGTGGGTTCATTTCTGGATCTTCAATCCTGTTCCATTGATCCTCCTGCCTGTCACTGTACCAATACCATGCAGTTTTTAACACTATTGTTCTGTAGTATTGCTTGAGGTCAGGGATACTGATTCCCCCAGATTTTCTTTTGTTGCTGAGAATAGTTTTAGCTATCCTGGGTTTTTTGTTGTTCCAGATGAATTTGATAATTGCTCTTTCTAACTCTGTGAAGAATTGAGTTGGGATTTTGATGGGTATTGCATTGAATCTGTATATTGCTTTTGGCAAAATGGCCATTTTAACTATATTGATTCTACCGATCCATGAGCATGGGAGGTTTTCCCATTTTTTTGAGGTCTTCTTCCATTTCCTTCTTCAGAGTCTTGAAGTTCTTGTCATACAGATCTTTCACATGTTTGGTAAGAGTCACCCCAAGATACTTTATACTGTTTGTGGCTATTGTGAAGGGGGTCATTTCCCTAATTTCTTTCTCAGCCTGCTTATCCTTTGAGTATAGGAAGGCCACTGATTTGCTTGTGTTGATTTTATAACCTGCCACTTTGCTGAAGTTGTTTATCAGCTGTAGGAGCTCTCTAGTGGAGTTTTTTGGGTCACTTAGGTAGATTATCATGTCGTCTGCAAATAATGAAAGTTTGACTTCTTCCTTTCCAATTTGTATCCCTTTGACCTCCTTATGTTATCGAATTGCCCGAGCTAGTACCTCAAGTACAATATTGAAAAGATAAGGAGAAAGGGGGCAGCCTTGTCTGGTCCCTGATTTCAGTGGGATTGCTTCAAGTTTCTCTCCATTTAGTTTGATGCTGGCTACCGGTTTGCTGTATATTGCTTTTACTATGTTTAGGTATGGGCCTTGAATTCCTGTTCTCTCCAAGACTTTAAGCATGAAGGGATGCTGAATTTTGTCAAATGCTTTTTCAGCATCCAAAGAAATGACCATGTGGTTTTGTTCTTTGAGTTTGTTTATGTAGTGGATTGCATTGATGGATTTCCATATATTGAACCAACCCTGCATTCCCAGGATAAAGCCTACTTGATCATGGTGGATGATAGTGTTGATGTGTTCTTGGATTCAGTTGGCAAGAATTTTATTGAGTATTTTTGCATCGATGTTC
Organism: Apodemus sylvaticus; assembly: GCF_947179515.1. Classification (NCBI taxonomy): domain Eukaryota; kingdom Metazoa; phylum Chordata; class Mammalia; order Rodentia; family Muridae; genus Apodemus; species Apodemus sylvaticus. Next base: position 60,170,887 of record NC_067477.1, read on the forward strand.
ATAAGGGAAATTGGTCTGAAGTTCTCTTTCTTTGTTGGATCTTTGTGTGGCTTTGGTATCAGCGTAATTGTGGCTTCGTAGAAGGAATTGGGTAGTGTTCCTTCTGTTTCTATTTTGTGGAATAGTTTGAAGAGTATTGGTGTTAACTCTTCTTTGAAGGTCTGATAGAATTCTGCACTGAAACCATCTGGTCCTGTGCTTTTTTTGGTTGGAAGACTTTCTATGACTCCTTCTATTTCTTTAGACATTATGGTCTAAAGAAAGTAGACCATAATTACATTAGGTCAAAGATACTTTTTATATTCCTTTACATTATTAACAAATTTTCTTTCGTGAACAAAATAAATAGTAGATGAACTTTCAAATGGAAGTGAAGTTACACTAGATCAGTATATAAAGAAGTAAAGATTGTAGAAAGATAAAATATATGGCAATGATTAAAAATGTTTTATTTATATTTGATAAATAAAAATATTTTATTAATATTTACAATATTAAAATATTGTAAAAACAGATATAAAACATAATTAACAACTGATGATTTTGGACATAAGCAATGCGAAGGTTACATTTTTTTAAAATATTCTTATTTTCTATATTCTTTTTTTACATTCCAAATGATTTCCCCTTTCCCGGATCCCCCTTCCCCATATGTCCCATAAACCTTCTCTCCATCCATTCTCCAATCACATCCCTCCTTTTTCTCTGTCCTTATATTCCCTTCCCATGCTAGATCAATCCTTTCCAGGATCAGGACCCTCTCCATACTTCTTCATGGGAGTCATTTGTTGTGCAATTTGTGCCTTGGGTATTCAGAGTTTCTGGGCTAATTAATATCCACTTAACAGAGATTGCATTCCATGTGTATTCTTTTGTGATTGGGTTACCTCACTTAGGATGATATTTTCCAGATCAAACCATTTGCCTAAAAATTTTGTGAATTCGTTGTTTCTAATTGCTGAGTAGTATTCCATTGTGTAAATATACCACATTTTCTGAATCCATTCCTCCTTTGAGGGGCATCTGGGTTCTTTCCAGCTTCTGGCTATTATAAATAAGGGTGCTATGAACATAATGGAGCATGTGTCTTTATTGCATGCCGGGGAATCCTTTGGGTATATGCCCAGGAGAGGTATAGCAGGGTCCTCTGGAAGTCGCATGTCCAGTTTTCTGAGGAACCTCCAGACTGATTTCCACAGTGGTTGTACCATTTTACAGCCCCACCAGCAGTGGAGGAGTGTTCCTCTTTCTCCACACCCTAGCCAACACCTGTTGTCTCCTGAGTTTTTGACCTTAGCCATTCTGACTGGTGTAAGGTGAAATCTCAGGGTTGTTTTGATCTGCATTTCCCTAATGACTAATGATGTTGAGCACTTCTTATTTAAAAGTAATGGTCAGAGCAGAACTAGAAATAATTTTTTTTTAGAACAAGGATGTTTAAGTGTTAACAATTCATTATCATGCAACATTATCATGGTGTGTTGTAGAAATTTTTTAAAATATTTTTATTATCTATATTCTTTGCTTACATTCCAAATGATTTCCCCTTTCCTAGATTCCCCCTCCCCATATGCCCCATAAACTTTCTTCTCTCCATCCATTCTCCAATCACCTCCCTCCTTTTTCTCTTTCCTTATATTCCCCTCCAATGCTAGATCAGCCCTTTCCAGGATTAAGCCCATCTCCATACTTCATTTTTAATCTAATCCAGTTTCTACCCTGCCTTGAGTATTCCGTTCCCTGAAATAAAGTCACACACAAACTTTATTTGTATAATAAGCTTTAGAGAACACAAGCTGGACAGGTATCTACCCTGTATGCTATGACAATTTACTTTCCTACCCATAATCCTGAGTTTTTACTTACTATATTTCAGCTGTGCCTCTCTTAACTCCAATTGTCCAGCCCTCAGGGCCATATTTTCTTGACTCCGAATGCAAAATGACATTCCCTTCCTCTTCACCTTCTTCTTGCCCTCATAGTTCTCCTCTGACCCTCAGGACAAAGAACCCTAAAACCTGTCTATGTCTCTTCTGCCAAGCTATTAGGTATTGGCATCTTTATAACTTGGGGAAAGGGTTACATATCATCATTTAAGTTTGCTGCCAACTGTCTAGTCTCTGAGACAACCGCATTTTGGAGGCCTGCACTTAGCTTTATAGTACATAGCAAAAGACAGAACCTCTTGGTCTGACAATCTCTAGCCTACAATGGGAGCTATATTCTAAATGGCAAGGAGAAAAAAAATTCCATAATATAGAGAAAAGGAGCAAGAATTCAGTAGAATACTCCCATTATAAAAATGCAATAAAATGAAAGTGTTAAATGCTCCACGCCCTTGGAGTAAAGTATCTTCTGACATATAGGAAACCTAGATGCTCTGAAATGTCTAGAAGTTATAATTTTACTTTTATTTTATGTGAGTATATTTAGTAATTCATATTCACAGTTTAATTCTGTGTCAAATAACAAAATTAGAATTAAGATGGATGTTAGAAATAAGCACATGAGGGAGGTTTGCCGACCTTGAAATTGAGCATCCTTGTAGAGTGTGTTTAAGAAGTGAAATCACCTCTGGAAAATGTCTGCTGCCCATTATTATAGACTGAGAGCCATTTTGCATCATTCCGAGTTTTACATTTTCCCAGAAACACAAATGTGAGCATACATACAACATAGTAAATTGAGAAAGAAATTCCTTAACTCAAGAAATTACGTCTACAGATTTCAGCTTTTTCAATTATACCCTTGTTTCTTGGCTGAAAGTGCTCAAATTATAATGTAATTGAAAAACTCTCCAACTTTTTACCTAGATAATTGTTTTATTTCACTATCTAAGTAGATTTTATATGACAGGAGCTATTCTACACATCTATTTTCTATTCATCGCCAATGGTAAGTTTTTCATCTGTTACAAATTAATTAGAAATTAGAGAAAAAAAAGTGTTTTTAGTTCTGATCCAAGGCACTGTAATACCATCATAAAATGAGACTTTTCAGCCATCAATGATAGGGGATGCCCTTGGTCCTGTGGAACTTTGATGATGTCCCAGTATAGGGAGATGCTAGAGCAGTGATGTGGGAGTGGGTAAGTGCATGAAGGAACATCCTCATAGAGCAAAAGGGGAGGGTAGAAGGAGGGGGGCTTGTGGAGAAGTAACTAGGAAGAGGGATATCATTTGAAATATAAACAAATGAAATGATTAATAATAACATGAGCCAACTAAATTCACAAACAGATGAAAGAATGAACAGAAAGAACAGAAGTCTAATGCTTCTGCTTCCTATGATAATTACGAGGATGACACCAATATTTTGACTATGGAAGTATGAAAATAAAGCAAAACAAATAATTTGCTAATATTACACATAATAAGATCATGCCCAAGAATCTTCTCATAAACCTTAAAGTATATGTGGATAATTATTGTGATAAAATGATGCTTCTTGCATTAAGATGTTTTGTAACTGCTTCACTAATCTCCTGTTTTCTTCTAATACAGTTTTTAGTCACTACTTTACAATTGTGTCAAGTAGTGTTTGTGCAGTCTAAAGCCAACCATACTCCCTCACCACATACATCAGTGTGTCTCATTTTACTTATGCTCTTCATTTCATATAAATGAACATTCTTAATGACAGTTTTTCATACTTCATATGAAGTATTTATAGGCATCTCATAATCAAACCACTAAGTTTGTTGTACAAATGATATATACAATGTAGAACATTAATAAGTTTCCCAGGCAAAGTACAGCATATAAAACCAGGTGACCATCATGTCAATGGATAAGACATTAGAGCAGTGACAGAATAGTATGACAAATTGGATTCTGTTTTTAAATAACTGTTCACAGTGATAACAGGTGCATGGATGCAGAGCAACTGTGAGAAGATAATATTCTCACAGGAAGGAAAGTTCAAAAAATAATGGTAGAGGAAACTTTTCTTCATGGAAGAATTTATATATGTTGCTCTGCTAAATAGTCATATTCCCAAGTTGTCTTCTAGTTATGTATGTTCATACATGTAGATGCGCCACTCTACTTTTTGCAGAAAAACTTATTTGAGAAGATAGTGGTTAATACAGAGACATGTAAGTGTTTAAAATGCAGAAATTAAGTGATTAAGCTCATGGACATCTTTATCAATGCCTGTGCCCAGCAAGGGCCAGGAGACATAGCAGAAGAGTGAGTAGATAGACTATCAAAACTACAGAACCATGAGATTTGCTCTGAAATGACCTGCCATTACACACATGAACTCACAGCAACTGTAGTTACTATAGAAACTCCACAAGAGCAACATATTTAAAATTCCATCAAAGATACAGTAAAGATATCCAAAAACACTCCTATCTGAGAAACTATTGAGAGTTGATGACATAGATCATTTTAATTTGGGGGATGACCGTTACTCTGTTTACAAGGGAAGCACTAGTTGGATTCAGTAAGTTGTAAAATTTGACAGAAGCCAACAAGCTAATAACTAGCAGGTGATCTTCCTGAGATTATTTCACCTTAGTTTAAAAATCTATGATGGACCTGCAGTAGTCAAGGCCCAGGAAAAAATCATTTTAGGAAAGATTTCTGATATTAATATGCTTCTCCTGTTATTATTAAACATATATAACAATCCCTAGGTCAGTCTACTGACCACTTTGAGCAGATCTAGGTAGAATATTAAGATATATTGTCCCTTAGTTCTTAATTCCCTTTTTTCCCTAGACTTGAGGTCTCTGGGTCTGGGGAGGTCTGGTGTAGTTGGAGGTGTGGAGGTGTGAACATCCTCTTGGAAATAGGGAACAGTGGTGAAGAGAAATGGGATGAGGAACTGGGCAAAGGCAGACCAGGAAAGGGCTATTTACTGGACTATAAAAACATAAAACAAAACAAAAGAAAACAAAAAATAATGACTTCTTAATTATTAATGATGATCCTATAAAAACTCCTAATATTATATCAGTATTTATTAAGCTCTTTTATAGTGGGACTGCTATTATTCAAAACTGCAATGAGAACTCTGCCAGTCTCTATCACCAGTTAATTCCTTCTACTACTCAGAGCACATACCACAAGGTTGTAAAACCATTAACCAAAGGTCATAAAAAAGGGAACTATGATTTATAATAGGTTCAAGATGTTGACTGTGTTTATCTAGACAAAACCTCACTAATACCTTAGTTCTACCTATTAACTCTACATGAACCTGTGGAGTTGTGACAGGTGATGAATGTTTACAAGATAATTACTCCAAATTGATATGCATATAAACATTCTCTCTTGTAAAGTTCTTATTCACATTATTATTCAAGTTTATATTTAAACTTGTAGTGCACTCTTTACCATGTGATAATGTATTCTGAAAGATATATAAGTGCTGAGGAAATAGAGAAGAAGCAGAACTGAGCTGAGGAAAACTTTTTGGACAGAGCACTTTTTATTCAAAGAGATCATCATTTTTGGTCTTAGTGAGCTTTCATAGGAAACATTTTACAATTTAGAAAGAAATGCTAAATACATTTTTCAAGGTGTCCCTTTTTCTTCCTATGAATTCAACTTTTAGACTAAAAGTTAGAGTCCCTGCAATTCCTGTGGAGCTAGAACAAAGGATACATTATTGAATCACCTGCTGTTAGGCTACAGGTGTTAATCTCCCAAACCAGAGACTTTTAACCCTCAGAAAGAGCAAGAAAGTTTTTAGGACTTTTTAGAAGTTATCCTCAGTATTCAGTATAGTTAGAGAGCTAGAATATCCTGAGACATACCTTATTCACCCATGGTAGAGTTGAAGAGGAGAATGGATATGGATAATATCAAAATACATTAGATATATGTATGAAATTAGGACACAGGATTTGAACTAGATCTAAATTACTATGAAAGCTAATCACAGATAGAAGCAATTAATAGTCTGGGTTAATTAATTAATACAACTGGGAAAGTTGTAACATCTATGAACTAAAACAATGGCTAGCATGGCATTGTGTCTGTAAAGGTGTGATAAAGGGTACTCACATTGGAGGTAAGTAGCAACTGCCCAATGGACTTGAAGCTCATTGAACAGCAAGGAGATTTAGCCTGGTACAAGAAACATATTCAACTCTTTAGATGAAAGACCTAAAAAAGATCTACCATCAGAACATTGGTAGAACAGCATAATAACTTATTACATTCTAAATCTCATCCTTACACCCATAGATAAGTATATCTACTACCACTGATAAGGCTTATTGCCCCACTGTAGGGGGATGCCTGGACAGGGAAGCAGGAGTGGGTGGGATTGTGAGCAGTGAGAGGGGGGATGGGATATGGGGTTTTCAGAGGGGAAATTAGAAAAGGGGGATAACATTTGAAATGTAAATAAAGAAAATATCTAAAAAAAAATGGAGACAATCACAGAAAATCACAACAAACTGCACAGATAGAATCCTGAGGAGCATACTTCAATACATACATCAATACCACACCTCTTGGCTTTGTGTCTCACAGAGCATTTAAGAAAAGGGGTTTGATATTTTCCAGTTCCAACCATTTGCCTAAGAACTTCATGAATTCATTGTTTTTAATTGCTGAGTAGTATAGCATTGTGTAAATATGCCACATTTTCTGTATCCATTCCTCCATTGAGGGACATTTGGGTTCTTTCCAGCTTCTGGCTATTATAAATAAGGCTGCTATGAACATAGTGGAGAATGTGTCCTTATTGCATGCCAGGGAATCCTCTGGGTATATGCCCAGGAGTGGTATAGCTGGGTCCTCTGGAATTGTCATGTCCAGTTTTCTGCAGAAATGCCAGACTGATTTCCAGAGTGGTTGTACCAGCTTGCAATCCCATCAGCAGTGGAGGAGTGTTTCTCTTTCTCCACATCCTCACCAACACCTGCTGTCTCCTGAGTTATCATCCTAAGTGAGGTAACCCATTCACAAAAGAACACACATGGAATGCAGTCACTGATAAGTAGATATTAGCCCAGAACCTCTGAATACCCAAGACATAATTCACATATCAAATCATTCCCAAGAAGAAGGAAGGAAAGGACCCTGATCCTGGAAAGGCTTGATGCAGCATTGTAGGGGAATACCAGGACAGAGAAGTGGGAGGGGTTGATTGGGGATTGGGCAGAGGGAGGAGGACTTATGGGACTTATGGACAGGGGGAACCAGGAAAGGGGATATCATTTGGAATGTAAACAAAGAATATAGAGAATTAAAAAAAAATAAGAAGAAGTTTGAAAGGTTGTAGGAGCCAGAATACTAGGAACTCTCTAGTGAAATATCAAATAAAAATAGAAATGGATGCAAAAAGAAGATATAACAATGAAATTTTCAATTGAAATGTCAACGTGGGAAAGAAACAATGCCATAGGGTGTCACTTCTAGAATATATCTCCCAGGGAAGAACTTCCTTATTGGTTATTGACTGCAAAGTTGTCAGTCATTAAATCATATAAGCAAAGAAAAGGGACTAAAAAAAGATCTTATTCATATATTCTATTCGTGTCTCTATTATAATAATAAAAGAAAAGAGCATCAACTCGAGAATTAGGAGGGCCTGGAAAGTGCTGAAGGAAGGACAACTAGGAGGAGCTGAAGAGAGGAATGATAAAGAGGAAAATAATATAATTCTATTTTAATTAAAGTGTATATTTAATAAGAACAGTGAGAAAAAGTTAAACTGTTCCAGGAAACAGCTTTTCCAATATTATATACTTCCAACATGATGATCTTCTCTGTCCTGTATGTGAAGGTACTTGTAGAAGATAAGGATGTTAAACATATGCAGATTGTCAGACTTCTCAAAGGCAGTTGCACAAATTCTCAGGAGAAAAGTCATTAGCTATTGCTGTTGATGCCCTTTCTTCTTGTTATTAAGTAAAGGTAACTCTGCAGTCTTCATTGCATGACAGACTCTATAATGACCTGCCTCTTATGTGTAACACCTAGACAGGAAATAGACTCATTAATGTAAATTTAAATACAATGCCATCCAACATAACCTTTTGGCTAGTTAATCAAGAGTTCTATGGAGTAGGAGTGTGACACAACTAGTATTGGAGAATGGTGTAACAGAGAGACCAACTCTTTAGATTTGGGGTAAATGCATTATATAAATCATATTTGCATTAGAACAAACTCTAGAAAATATGTTTTAAAATGGGTTGGGGGGGGAAACAGGGGGAGGAAAGGGGACTGATGGGACTTTTGGGGAGTGGGGGTCCAGAAAAGGGGAAATCACTTGAAATGTAAATAAATATATCAATAAATTAAAAAAAAATCTAGCCACCTGAACTCTAATGAATGTGCACAGTGCAGTTTTGCCCATTATTTGCTTCAAATGTTCAGATGAGTACACAGAAAGTCTGAAGAAAATACTGGATATGTTTCTTCACAGTGTTCTAACTCAGGAGGAAAAGGCAGGTTGCTCTTTGTTAGTATAAAGTCAGTTTGTTCTACATAGTGAGTTTGAGACTACCCAATGCTACATTGTACAAGTCTGTTTCAAACTATAAAAAAAAAGAAAATAGAAAAGTAGAAGGAATAAAAATCAGGAAGCAGTAATTTATATAAATATACATGGGTTGTCAGACCCATGTTCAGGATAACAATGAACATTGTTTTAATAAATTATAAAAATAAGAACAAATATATATCATGTAAATAAAGCAGACAAAATTATTTAATACAAAATTTATATAAGAATATAAATTACTCTATAATCCCATTTTACATGATATACTTGCATAATATAAACATTTATAAGGCATAAACTCATAGATAAAAGCGAACATTGCATTTACCTTCAAAAACAACATGAAAAAGTGTTGAAAAATAATAATTGCAAGCTTCATAAAATAAAAAATTGTTAATCAAGTAAATAGATAAGAGTTTGATTAAACAAGAATTGTTCTCTAATCTAGGATAATCTTAGAGCTTATATTGAATATTAATCATATTATTGTATTAATCACTGTTATATATAATTAGTATAATATATTTACATATAAATATAAAATGTAAATATATAAAATATAATTCATATTATTAACGTTATATATTTAAACAACAGAAAAGTTGATGTAATTATTCTCAAAACAGAAAATAATGACTATGTGAAGTGATATGTCTACTTGTCTGAATTTTCTTCTTCTGTAATCTATATGTCTCTCTGTCTGTCTATTTATCATCTATCTATCTATATATCTAGATAATATATAATATATGTTGTATTATACATAAGAAAGATTATATCTATATTACATAGATAGGTAATATCTGTATTATTTATAATATAGAATATATTGTAATTTTTTTGTGGTTTTTCAAGACAGGGTTTCTCTGTATAGTCCTGGCTGTCCTGGAACTCACTCTGCAGACCAGGCTGGCCTCAAACTCAGAAATCTGCCTGCCTCTGCCTCTGGGATTAAAGGCGTGTGCCACCTCCACCCGGCTTATATTATAATTTTAAGAATGATGTCTTCAAACTGTGTTGTGTCCTTATGGTTATATGTGTGCATATGTAAATATATATATGTATATATATATATATATATATATATATATATGATTGTGTACTTACAAAACTAATCATGTTTCTATATTTAAAAATACTAAGTAAATGTGAAAATAATAATACTTTAACAAGAGATTGTTCATATGCATATAGAAGTGTAATAGAAGTCTATATCTAATGTATATTTAAAATAATGGTAGACTTTCAAAATAATAATACTATAAATCTAACTACAATATAGAACTTATACATTTCAATGAGTAATACAAATATGATGTATTGATTTACTAGTAATCATCTCAATGTAAATTACCAGATTGGTTTTTCAATATGATACAAACTTAGACATCACTAAAGTTTATCTTAATTCATTTCATTTAAATTACTTTCATTTCAATTACCTGTAGGTTATTTTCTGGATTATTATTGATGCTGGATTTCCCAGCTTATTGTGTGCAGTTCCATTTCTGGTCAGGTGGTTCTGGGATGTTTATAAAGCTAAGTCAACTATCCAGGGGCCATAAAACAAGCAATATTCTTCTGTGGCCTTTACTCCATTTTTTGTCTCTAAGTGTGAGAACTTAATTCCTGTCCTGACTTTTTTTTTTTTTTTTTTTTTTTCTCTTCTTTTTTTTTTTATTTGATATAATTTATTTACATTTCAAATGATTTCCCCTTTTCTAGCCCCCCCCCCCACTCCCCGAAAGTCCCGTAAGCCCCCTTCTCTTCCCCTGTCCTCCCTCCCACCCCTTCCCAGTTCCCCGTTCTGGTTTTGCCAAATACTGTTTCACTGAGTCTTTCCAGAACCAGGGACCACTCCTGCTTTCTTCTTGTATCTCATTTGATGTGTGGATTATGTTTTGGGTATTCCAGTTTTCTAGGTTAATAACCACTTATTAGTGAGTGCATACCATGATTCACCTTTTGAGTCTGGGTTACCTCACTTAAAATTCATGGTGCCTTCCTGAGAGCTAGAAATAATGATATAAACACTTTTACTCCCAAGTTGCATTTATTCATAGTGTTTATCACTATAGAAACCCTAACAATGATAGAAATAATTTGGGAGCTGTTTCGGTAAAAGGCATCACCATGTTTTAGGTATGATTGTGAAAGGGCTTCAGTGCTTTGGGTAGAAAAATCATTGAATGTTTTTGGCTAAATAAGGTACTGTAGGAACTCAGAAGGCACTGCGAAGAACAGCACAGATAATGGAGACTTAGACTGTCGAGTTTCAGAGGGAAATTTGAAAGATCCTTAAGATTTAATCTAGGACACTGTATTATTTGAGTAATGACTCTATGTATCTTGTCATCTAGGACTGAACAGTTGGTTAAGCCTTGAGTGACCATGGAATGAATGGAAATATGCAAACTTGTGGGATGGCAGTGTGCACACCATCTAGAGAGTACCAGAGTTCTGGGAGATGAGAGACTATCAGGACTCAGAGGGAGGGATCTTAGATGAAGTTCCCAACTGTGGGGAGAGGGAACTCTTAGAGTCCACCTCTTATAGAAAGACAGGGCATCAAGTTGAGGGATGGGGTTACCATACCACAGTCACAACTCTGATCCAGATTTGTTCCTTTCTAAAAGAACAGTAGGGACAAAAATGGAGAAGAGATTGAGGGAAAGGAGGTTTAGTGACATTCCCAATTTGGGACCAATCTCAAGGTGAGGCTCCAAGGCCTGACCCTATTACCAATGCTATGGTGTGCTTACAAACAGGAGCCTGTAGCATAGCCATCTTCAGAAAGACCCAACAAGCAGCTTGCTGAAACAGAAGTAGATACTTACACCCAAAATTTAGACTGAAGTCTGTGACCCATGTGGTTGAATTATGGAAAAGCTGGAAGAATTTGAAGAGGAAGGAAAACCCATAGAAAGACCAGCAGTCTCAACTAACTGGACTCCTGAGATATCTCAAGATACACACACACACACACACACACACACACACACACACACACAGCAGAGCACTGCCTGGTAGAGCCTCAGCAGAAATAGACACACCTAAATCTTGAGGGACTTGAGGCTGCAGGGAGTGAGGAGGCCTGGCAGGGAAGGGGCATCATGTTGGACACAGGGAAAGGAAGAAAGGGATAAGAAACTAGAGGTATGATGGTCCCATCATGAAAGAGGCAATATAAAGATTGTAAGAGTCCAAATACCAGGATGTCTGTTGTGAAACAGACTCTACTAGAAATGGCTGCATAGACAAGAGCTGAACAATAGCAATATCAATAGATTAGCAATCACAAAAGTATAGGATCCTACCACAGACAAAGCACTTAATAACTTCTGGGAGAGAGAGAGAGAGAGAGAGAGAGAGAGAGATCTTTTCCCAGAGATGATCATCATTACTGGTTACCTAATAAAAGTTATCAGATCTGAAAACATATATACACAAAACCAAAACTGACTCAGCACATTATATTTACATATGTGATAAATATATGTACATACACACATACAACACACACACATACAAGTAATAAAAAAATTCAAACAAAATGATGCTATAAACTTAAAAGTTGGGATCCGCATGGGAAAGTTGAAGCCAGGGTTCCTAGGAGAGGCTTTAAAGGCAAGAGTGAGGGTCAAGGTGATAAAATTCTACTTACTTAAAATATTTACTTACTTATTTATGTGAAAAAAACTCTCATACAATATATTTTGATCTTAAATTGATCTTACCCAATCCTTCAACATGCTCCCTTTATCCCAATCAAACAAATAAAATCTCACACAAAACACCCCAGAAAATGGACACCTAAATATATAAGCAAAGGAAATGATGTAATTCTTTTTACTGAAAAATGTTTTTTTGATTTTTAAGACTAAAAGAAGATACCAGTATCATTGAGGCAAAAACTTGCCTCAGGGTTAGCACTAACAAGCTCTGATACAGTTGTAGCCAAGACTGACAGCCAAATTAGGTAATGTGTACAAGCTTCCTGGGAGTCTCTGGAGTCATGAAGTAGTCATAAAGAGCATCTGAAGCTGAGAACTTTGAAAGGCCAGGAGAGTCCTTTGGTAACTTATTTTCAGTAAAAAAAAAAAAAACCAAACAACAAAGACCATGGTGTAGGGTCAAAGTCCCTGAGGAGAATCCATGTGAGGTCTATCAGTGAGGGTGCAACCCAGTAGCAAGGTCCTGCAATTTTGGAGATGTCTGTGTTATGGATTGACAAACAAGGGCAGAGCAGTTATGGCATGGGACTGGCTTGATCCTACTACACGAGTTGTATAAACTATAGGTATAGAGCCAGAGAAGTAGAGAAGCCTGGACTCTTTACAGCCCAGTAGATCCCAAGTCCCTGACATCTGCCAATGAGCTTTGCAGACTGAGAAGTTAGATTTTGCTTTGATCTCATCAGAACTATGTCCTAGCACTACCTTTGGAAAATAAGATTTTATAATTTATTGATATTTTTCAGAGGGCTTTGGATATTTTCAGAGTCTTTGAACTTTAAAATAGAGTTTGGGTGTTTTTAAGAAACTGAAATTTTACAATGTTTGTGTTTTTAAAACCTGGAACTTGTAAAACTTGGGATGCATTTTATATCAAGATATTAATAATAATTTCTCTTTGACATTACCAAAAAAATAAGAGTTAAAAATAAGAGTTAGTAGTAATGTATTTTTATGTCAAGTCAACAAAGGTTTTTGTCCTGTTTTATTTTTTGCCAACTTGACACAAACCTAGTCATATCCAGGAAGAAATACCTTAATTGAAAAAATGGTTCCAATCAGAATGACTTTAGGCAAAACCAAATGGCATTTCCTTGATTAGTGACTGATGTGATAGGGATCAGACCACAGCAGTTTGTGCCATGCCAAAGCAAACTGAGTAAGCCAAAAGGAGCAATATTATATAACTTCCCTCTATTGCTTCTGCTTCAGTTCCTGCCTCCAGGGTCCATGTGTTTTTTTTGTTTTTGTTTTTGTTTTTATTCGATATATTTTTTATTCACATTTCAAATGATTTCCCCTTTTCTAACCCCCACTCCCCGAAAGTCCCATAAGCCCCCTTCTCTCCCACTGTCCTCCCACCCAACATTTCCCACTTCCCCGTTCTGGTTTTGCCAAATATTGCTTCACAGAGTCTTTCCAGAACAAGGGGCCACTCCTCCTTTCTTCTTGTACCTCATTTGATGTGTGGATTATGTTTTGGGTATTCCAGTTTTCTAGGTTAATATCCACTTATTAGTGAGTGCATACCATGAGTCACCTTTTGAGTCTGGGTTACCTCACTTAGTATGATGTTCTCTAGCTCCATCCATTTGCCTAAGAATTTCATGAATTCATTGTTTCTAATGGCTGAATAGTACTCCATTGTGTAGATATACCACATTTTTTGCATCCACTCTTCTGTTGAGGGATACCTGGGTTCTTTCCAGCATCTGGCAATTATAAATAGGGCTGCTATGAACATAGTAGAGCATGTATACTTATTACATGGTGGGAAATCCTCTGGGTATATGCCCAGCAGTGGTATAGCTGGATCTTCTGTAAGTGAGGGGCCCAGTTTTCCGAGGAACCGCCAGACTGCTTTCCAGAGTGGTTGTACCAATTTGCAACCCCACCAGCAGTAAAGGAGTGTTCCTCTTTCTCCACATCCTTGCCAACACCTGCTGCCTCCTGAATTTTTAATCTTAGCCATTCTGACTGGTATAAGGTGAAATCTCAGGGTTGTTTTGATTTGCATTTCCCTAATGACTAATGAAGTTGAGCATTTTTAAAGATGCTTCTCTGCCATCCGAAGTTCTTCAGGTGAGAATTCTTTGTTGAACTCTGTACCCTATTTTTAATAGGGTTGTTTGGTTTTCTGGAGTCTAATTTCTTGAGTTCTTTATATATATTGGATATTAGCCCTCTATCTGATGTAGGATTGGTGAAGATCTTTTCCCCATTTGTTGGTTGCCAATTTGTCCTTTTGATGGTGTCCTTTGCCGTACAGAAACTTTGTAATTTTATGAGGTCCCATTTGTCAATTTTTGATCTTAGAGCATATGCTATTGGTGTTCTGTTCAGAAACTTTCTCCCTGTACCGATGTCCTCAAGGGTCTTTCCCAGTTTCTTTTCTATTAGCTTCAGAGTGTCTGGCTTTATGTGGAGGTCCTTGATCCATTTGGATTTGAGCTTAGTACAAGGAGACAAGGATGGATCAATTCGCATTCTTCTGCATGCTGTCCTCCAGTTGAACCAGCACCATTTGTTGAAAAGGCTATCTTTTTTCCATTGGATATTTTCAGCCCCTTTGTCGAGGATCAAATGGCCATAGGTGTGTGGGTTTATTTCTGAATCTTCAATCCTGTTCCATTGATCTGCCTGCCTGTCACTGTACCAATACCATGCAGTTTTTAACACTATTGGTCTGTAGTATTGCTTGAGGTCAGGGATACTGATTCCCCCAGAATTTCTTTTGTTGCTGAGAATAGTTTTAGCTATCCTGGGTTTTTTGTTATTCCAGATGAATTTGTCAATTGCTCTTCCTAACTCTGTGAAGAATTGAGTTGGGATTTTGATGGGTATTGCATTGAATCTGTAGATTGCTTTTGGCAAAATGACCATTTTAACTATATTGATCCTGCCGATCCATGAGCATGGGAGGTTTTGCCATTTTTTGAGGTCTTCTTCCATTTCCTTCTTCAGAGTCTTGAAGTTCTTGTCATACAGATCTTTCACATGTTTGGTAAGAGTCACCCCAAGATACTTTATACTGTTTGTGGCTATTGTGAAGGGGGTCATTTCCCTAATTTCTTTCTCAGCCTGCTTATCCTTTGAGTATAGGAAGGCCACTGATTTGCTTGAGTTGATTTTATAACCTGCCACTTTGCTGAAGTTGTTTATCAGCTGTAGGAGTTCTCTAGTGGAGTTTTTTGGGTCACTTAGGTAGACTATAATGTCATCTGCAAATAATGATAGTTTGACTTCTTCCTTTCCAATTTGTATCCCTTTGACCTCCTTATGTTGTCGAATTGCCCGAGCTAGTACCTCAAGTACAGTATTGAAAAGATAAGGAGAAAGGGGGCAGCCTTGTCTGGTCCCTGATTTCAGTGGGATTGCTTCAAGTTTCTCTCCATTTAGTTTGATGCTGGCTACCGGTTTGCTGTATATTGCTATTACTATGTTTAGGTATGGGCCTTGAATTCCTCAGTCCATGTGTTTTAAAACTTCTTTTTCCTCACTGACTTACATTGATTAATATATTAGCACTGTTCAAACATGCGTCGATTAATTCAGAGTAGTAAATTAGGTAACTTTATAAAGCACTATTTAAGTCAGTCATGATTACTCATATGAACTTTCTTGTGCTGTGCTGACCTTACATGTGTTCTTTTCCCCCCAAATAACCTTCATTAAGCCTGCATTTAATCTACAAGTAAGTTGATTGAACTGACATATAGTTTTCTGACCCATCAATGTACCGTATCATCATTCACTTGTACCTTCTTATACCTCTTTAAGAAATACAGTATTGAGTTACATTTCCCTAATGATTTACCTCACACCAGTCAGAATGGCTGAGGTTAAAAACTCAGGAGACAGCAGGTGTTGGCGAGGATGTGGAGAAAGAGGAACACTCCTCCACTGCTGGTGGGATTTGCAAAAAGGTACAACCACTTTGGAAATCAGTATGGCAGTTCCTCAGATATCTGGGCACGACACTTCTTGAGGACCCTGCTATACCACTCCTGGGCATATACCCAGAGGATTCCCCAGCATGCAATAAGGACACATACTCCACTATGTTCATAGCAGTCCTATTTGTAATATCCAGAAGCGAGAAAGAACCCAGGTGTCCCTCAACGGAGGAATGGATACAAAAAATGTGGTATATTTACACAATGGAGTACTATTCAGCCATTAGAATCAACAAATTCATGAAATTCTTAGACAAATCGATGGAGCTTGAGAAGATCATACTAAGTGAGGCAACCCAATCTCAAAAGATCAATCATGGTATGCACTCAGTGGATATTAGCTTAGAAACTTGGAATACCCAAGACATAATCTACATATTAAATGATGTCCAAAAAGAAAGGATGAGTGGCCCCTGGTTCTGGAAAGACTCAGTGCAGCAGTAGAGGGGAATACCAGAACATGGAAGTGGGAAGGGGTGGATGGAGAGTTAGGTGGAGGGAAGAAGGCTTATGGGATTTTCGGGGAGTGGGGAGCCAGAAAAGGGGAAATCATTTGAAATGTAAATAAGAAATATATCGAATAAATAAAAAAAAGAAATACAGTATTTTTACATATGTGCACAATATTATCCCAGATTTTTGCTGCTTCAATTTATTTTATTATTTCATTAATCTTATTATAGAAGTTATATATCTACAAGATATATCAACTTACAGCTCAATTTTATTCTATGGCTTTAAATTCTGAAGAAGATTCTTATTTCTAGGGACTGTGATGGTATTATCAAATACACTTTCTTTCTTTCTTTCTTTCTTTTTTATTTTTTCAAAAATAGATGTTATCTTTCTTATATAATTTTGCTAGACAAAAATCATCAACCCACAGTTTCATTGCATTTTCTTTTAGTGTCCCATCTAGTGTTATCCTGCCTAATAAAAAGAATAATATGTATTATCTTTCCTTAAAGTTTTTACATTTTTATCTTTTTTTGTTTTAATGTATTATGTATACAGCATTGTTTTTTGTAAATTTTATAGTAGAGTTGAAATGTAACACTTTGAGGTTATTATCAACTTCTGATTTCTAATCTATATATGGTCTTTTATCTGATACTTATTTGTGGCTGCCAATATAAACAAATGTTATATTTTTATTAAACTTACAAAATACATTCCTCTGTTGGCTTATAACATTTACAATAGATCTGTTTGCAGAACAATATTCAATGACAAATTCTACTGGATTACTATGATTTTTCATTTGAATAAAAAGTTCTTTTACTCAATTTCCTATTATTTTTTTACTTTTTAAATTTGTGTTTTACCAATTTTTATGATTAGTTTTATCTATTCTGTTAGTATATGTACTAACATATGTAATTATCATTGTAAAATGAAAGATTCTTACTTAAAAAGGATCTTAGAAGCAACTATTTTGTCATAATGATATAATAATAATTCCCAATAAGAGTTTCTAAACCTGATAAAGTTTGGCAGGAGGATAGTCTATTATTGTAAATCCTTTGTTGCTGTAATAAATGTAGAATCTTGTCAATTGTAAGCTCATACAGGAACAGGAAAGTGAAATATATAGTATTTTTTAAAAAAATATTCCAGAATCAGAATAAAATTTACTATGGGACATATTTGACTTAAGCATGTGATTGGACTAGTTAAAGGTAAAATTATCAGTAACGGTGGCATACACAAATACCTCTACACTAAAAGAACTCTATCAATAAGGGACATGAATGCTCATTTTGAACCACAAACCTCATAAGTAGTAATCTTAATCAAAGGGAGTAAAATTGGAACCAAGTAAACATTCCAGGAAACAACTGAAAGTCTGATGTTGGCTATTGGCAAACAACTAGCCAGGTGGAAAACAATCTCATGTAAGGTTTATATTCTCATACTGTGTAGTCTTAACTGTTAATATTAAAATTGAACTTCCATACAGATGTAACCTAGAGACATCCAAGCATTTCATCTGATTCCACATGCCTCATTTCCATACTGTACTTGAGAAAACAAACTGTCAACTTTGGAAACAAGAACATGAAAATCAATTGACTGTATTTCAACCATTTACCAGCATTTCTTGATCTGATTTTCAGAGAAAGCAAAACAAATATAGTTTACTTTCAAACCATCGCTTTCATTATTTTATACACGAACAGGAAAGTGAAGCATATAGTATTTTTTAAAAAGTATTCCAGAAACAGAATAAAATGCACTATGGGACATATTTGATGTAAGCATGTAATTTGACTATATAAACTGGGGAACTTAAAGCCTCATCTAACTTATTAATATCCATAAATTGTTGTATACACTGTGTTCATTATTGAAATAATTAAATATAATCAGTGACTAATATTTAGAAATACTTGGGTTATACTTAATAACAGACACATGAATAGATTACAACTCCTTGATGTTCTAAAAAGTGTGAAATATTCAATGGGCTCCAAAGATTCTAGGGAAAAAGAAAACACTAAGTAGAAAGAGTTACTCTTTTCACAAATATTATAAATAATTGCCCACTTATTTCTCCCAGGAATTGTTTTTTATTTTTTTCACGTCTGACTTAAAACACTACTAATTATAACTGAAACCAGAGTAACAGACTTGCATTTCATAGAATTGCTAGAGAAAATTAGTGAAGATAACCCCTTGCTTTTCATTGTGTAGCTAACTTGTTCTTTGCAAATTTGCAGAGCTCATAAATACAGATATGCCCTTCAGCTAAATACATAATTTATTCTGTTCTTTAACTGGTACAAGTAAGTGTTTATTACAAACTCAAAGCCACCTTCTATTAGTAGCATACAAAATGAAATGTGAACATGTAAATATTTTAGTCTTTTCTTTTTTTTTTTTAGCCAGTGCAAGAGTGTTTTTTCTCGTTATTATCTAGGTGTCTGAGTATCCCTTGCATCAAATACCAACAATCCAATTCATGTTACTACAGACATACCACAAAATATATTAACTTCTGAAATAATTTGCCATGGTAATTGTTCAAGTTAGTTTAAAATTGCATTCCTTGTACTTTAAACATTAGGTAATAGTAATGGTAAAGTATTCAACCTATCGATATACTTGAGTTTAGTAACAGTAAATATTAATACAAACACTACGCTTAACACTTACAGATTAGAAAACATATTACCTCTTTCTTTATGAAACACAAAATTTAAAAGTTATCTCATTTGACAAATAATGAATGTAAATTCCTAAAATATTTCCACCTTGGTTTCATAAAGACTCCTTTTAAAAAAGGAGTTTTTAAAAAAAACTTTTATGAAAATTTTAAACTTCTATTAAAAAACAAGTTTTATGAAATTAATTCTGCTAAGGCTCAATTTCCTTGTTATCTCTAGAAAGGCATGTGTGTGGGGTGTGTGTGTGTGGGTGTGTGTCTGTGTCTGTGAAGGCAAATAATCAACACATAGAAGTGGCAATCATAGACCCACAAACATAAAGACAGCAGAGATGTACCAGTTAAATCCCATTACCCATCACTGGTTCAACAGTAAGCACAAATGCTGAACACACTGATCCATATACAAGACCTGCTCTCTTCCTGCTGGGCATATATTCCTTATTATTTTCCTGTCAAAAATAGAAGCAGAAAAGTTGACCATACAATATCATCTTTCAGACCTCACTGAATTAAGGTAAGATCTAAGCAAAGATGCAATTAGTTTATAATTTTCATCATCTTGTTAAAGTACTGAAACAAATTGTCCTGCTCTGCTATTGATGAACATGATTCAAATATGTAAACTAGAGCTTAGCCTTCTGCATATGTTTTTGAATAACTATCAAAAGAAAACCAAGATGGGAATGCATTTATCTGGTGTGAGTACAGAGGACTTGAAAAAGACCTGATCATAAATTATCATATAAAATTGAAAAGGATAATGCATTTGGAAAACTGAGAAATTAATTTCATTTAAACATGTAAAAGGGGTTTATTTCTCTAGAACATTTTTTCAGGAAAGAAAAATTAAGAATAGGAAAAAACTTTCTTTTCTAGGGCCTAACACATGAGTTGACATCTACTTCACTTGAGGAATAGTGGCTTCCAGTGGTAAGTTGTTTGTAAAACAACAGCACAAGAAAGATGACTTTAACAAGTGTTTTCTTTCCTGAAGCATGGGAATTAAATTCCAGCATTATCAAAAAAAAGCATGTTTTGTTATCTATCTCTTTTCACTGATTTACTGGAAAGGCAACTCAAGGCAGTGACCAAGGTGACCATAAAACTCCCCTTTGCTTAAGGAAATCTTAGATAGGTTTCTTTCAGACAATATCATTGGCCTTAATAACTGGGGTTTCAATCTCTTTAATCATTTTTTTTCTGTGCTTTGTTTCCTTGTCTTACAGAAGTGAGATTGGCATCATGAATCTGTTATAAATCTTAGTATCTCAGGAGATTTTATTACCTTCGCCTTTCTCTCTTTCTCCCTAGCCCCTATGTGAGTGTGTGTGTGTGTGTGTGTGTGTGTGTGTGTGTGTGTGTGTATTACAAAATTTTATGATGAGGATGTACCTCAATGATAGATTGAGCACTTGAATAATGTATATTATGGATTCCAACACTGAGTAAAGAAACAAAACAAACAAACAAAAAGTTAAGTAATTAAGTAAAAAGAGAAAGAAAGAAAAGTCTTTAGATTCAATACTCATCAAGGAAACTTTATAGAAACTTCTATAGGCCCTTACAGAAAACCACACCAATCAAACAAACAAAGAAAAAGTTAAGTAATTAAGTAAAAAGAGAAAGAAAGAAATATCTTTAGATTCAGTACTCATCAAGGAAACTTTATAGAAACTTCTATAGCCCCTTACAGAAAACCACACCAATCAAAATGCAAAGCTGCAGAACCCAGTTTCAATGGATGCATCTTCAAAACTCTCTTGCATCTATGGATCAGGGGGATATCACAAAAGAGGAAACACAGATTATAAAAGCCAAATCAGGAAATTTGCTGTGAAATTGTCACCTAGGAATGTCAAAAGCTACACCCAGAGACTCTCCCTAAACATGAGCTCTATAAGCACAATTACAATAGACACAATAATGCAGGCTGGAGATAGTTGAGCAAACTTCATCTCTTAACAAAAACTATAGGCAACTGAGGAAGACTTAGTGTGGAGGAATAATCTCCTAGGAAAATTGTGTCAACTGGTTATTAAATACCAAAAGGTCAAATATCTCTTTATATATATATCTATTTATATCTATCTATATCTATATCTATATCTATATCTATATCTATATCTATATCTATATCTGTGTCTGTATCTGTATCTCTATCTATATAGATATATGGACCAGTGTGTGTGTGTTTATGTGTATACTTGCTCAGTCTGTATAATATGATATATATATGTATATATAATAGTATATTTATATGTGTGTATATGTGTATATATGTATGTAACAAAATTAATGAAAAAATTAATTTGAAGAAAGAAGTGGGGGTCCATGGGAGTGTTTGATTGTAGGAAAGAAAATAAAAAGTGATATAACTACATTAAAAACTCAAACATAAAAAATAATAAAAATTTTCACAATAAAGAGATTAATATGTTTTTGTTCTAAGATATTTATAAATATAGGTAATTTTAAATATATGTATGTAAATTTTAGTGTAAATAATTTTTATATATATGTGTATATATATATATATATATATATATAGTTTAAATACTTTCAATGAGTAAATCTATCACTCATGGAAATAATAAATAAACATAAATCTTGCATAGTTTTATCTTATACCCAAACTACTGAGAAAACTATCAAGATTATAAAACTAAAAGTTCTAGAATTGACCATAAATGTTAGACATTTCTAGAATTGAAAAACTGACATTTTTCCTCATGATGGTTAAGAAATTCTCCTGGAACCAAAAAGAAAATCAGTTACATTTGAGTAAGACAAAAATTAAAAATGACTGAATCCTGTCTAATGGCAGTTGTGGTGCTAGGTTTATGGGCTCTTATTGTGTTTAATCCCAAGATTGTAATTCTAATTACTTGAAAGATTTTGTAAGTATAAGTTCAAGGCCAGGCTAGCTGCATCCCTTTTGCTTCAAAGAATAATTCTAACAAAATGGGAGACTGAGTCTGAGAAGGAGTAACCATGGTGTATTTGGAATTTTCATCTGTTGCAAGTTCTAGAACTAAAACTACAATTTCTTCAACATTTCTGCATTAGTTAGGATTTTCATTGCTGTGAAGAGATACAATGAAAAGGTCAACTCTTATCAATAACACTATGTAATTGAATCTTGGCTTACACCTTTTCAGAGATTTAGTTCTTCTCATTATGGTGGGGTGTGTGGCAGTGTCCAGGAAGTCATGGTGCTGGAGAAAGTACTGAGAGTTCTACATCTTGATCCACAGACAACACGGGGTGTAGCTTGAGCTTTGGAGACCTCACGGCTCATCTACACATTAACATATTTCCTCCAACAAGGTGAGACCTATTCCAACAAGGTCATAGTGCCATTCCATGTTCCATTCCAAGCATTAACGCTCCTGAGTCTATGGGGACCATGCCTACTCACGCCATGACAATTTCATACCAAATGGTGTGTATGTGGGGAGGGAGTTTCATGATTGTCAAATGCCTTAGATAATTTCCTACCTCCATCTTAGTATCCCAAATCCAGATAAACCCAATGTGCTTACCTCATCAATAACATAGGAT
Source organism: Apodemus sylvaticus (assembly GCF_947179515.1). Taxonomy (NCBI): domain Eukaryota; kingdom Metazoa; phylum Chordata; class Mammalia; order Rodentia; family Muridae; genus Apodemus; species Apodemus sylvaticus. The sequence goes on from NC_067477.1 coordinate 60,193,779, forward strand.
GCCTTATATGTCTCCTACAATGCCTAACTGTCAATAACATCCATCCAAGACATACCAGAAATCTTTCCTCTTTCCAAATACACTTATGATTTCTCTTCTTGTCTCTGAGTCTCCAAGTCTCACAGGTGATGGAGGCTGATACTTCTTTGGTTTGCTGTTGTTTTCTTCCAATAAAAGTTTAACTTTACATTCTGATTACAACCAATCCTCCCATCTCTTTTCCTATATCTACTATTGCAAATCTCTCCCTCATTTACCTCTCCCCTTATCCTCAGAGAAGGTGAGCCTTGGGTGGTATTGCCCTACCCTGGAACATCTAGTACTAACAGGGTTAGGCATGTTCTCTTCCAATGAAACCCAGACAGGCAGTACATGTAGGAGGAAGGGTATTGAGTGGTAGGGAACAGAGAACATGACAGTATCTGCCACATGAAGACCAAGTTTCACTTTTGCCAAAAGAGTCTAGGTACACTTGAGCCTACACACATGAGAACAATTCTTTAATACAGCAAATTTTGAATAAATAATCTTTATTTGTCTTCATTTGATTTTCTTGGCTTATTTCAATATTCATCATGGAAGTACACTGCAACTCTGCAGTACGCTTGGTATAGACCTCAGCCTTTGGCCACATGCAAGACGGGAAGAGCCCCTTCCTAGAAGCTATGATTAGATTGAGTGAAGGGCTGGAGTATAAGGGTCTTCAGTTTGCCTTGTTACATTGTCTCTCTGCCATTCATTCTTTGATCTGAGGCCTATGAACTGCTATGGTTTCCATTTACATTTCTTTCTTGGAACCAGGCAATTTATTCATTCTCATCTCTCTTTAGAATCATTTTGCCCACTGATTTTTACATTGTTGTGTTTAAAAACACTGTCAACAAAAGAGAAACATTTTCTTCTCTTTTGGACTGTGGTCTTTTGGCACACTACTGTGTGTCCCAAGATCTTTTCATTGAACCATTGTGAATTTAAGTAAAAAGCGAATAGCTGTGCTCAGTGCAGCAAACTTAGACTTTTTACTTCAAAATATGGAATTGGAGAAAAATCTAATTTTTTCTTGGTTTTTATTACTATTAGTATCAGTATTAGTTGTAGTATTTCTTTCTTTCTTTCTTTTTCTGCACATTCTGGATTGTATTCCCCTCTCAGTACATGCTCTGACTCTTCCACATCCTATACCTTCACCCCACCCCCTGTCTCCATGAGGATTTCCCTCAACCACTCCACCTGACCTCTAAACTCTCTGGGGCCTCCAGTCTCTTGAGGGTTAGGTCCATCTTCACTGACTGAACTCAGACATATCAGTCCTCTGAAACATATGTGTTGGGGGCCTCATATCAGATGGTGTATGCTGCCTGGTTGGTGTTCCAGTATCTGAGAGCTCTTGGGGGGTCCTGGTTAATTGAGACTGATAGTTCTCCTATAGGGTCACCCTCCTCCTTAGCTTCTTTCAGCTTTCTCTCCCAGGCTCTCTCACCCTCCCCCCTTGTCTTTATTTTCTTCTCCCTCCCATGTGGGATTGAGGTCCTCACTTGTGCCCTTCACCTTGTTGCCTTTTTTTTTGAGTTCTGTGGACTGTGTCTTGGGTATTCTACACTTTTGGGTTTTTTTTTTTTTTTTTGTTTTTTTTTTTTTTTTGGTAATATCCACTTATTAGTGAGTACATACCATGCATGTCCTTTTGGGTATGTGTTACCTCACTCAGAATGATATTTTCTAGTTCCATCCATTTGCCTGCAAATCTCAGGATGTCCTAATTCTTAATAGTTGAGTAGTATTCCATTGTGTACACGAACCACATTTTCTGTATCCAATCTTCTTCTATCTTTGGACATCTGTGTTGTTTCCAGCTTCTGGCTATTACAAATCAGGTTGTTATGAACATAGTGGAAAAAGTGCCCCTGTGGTATGGTAGGCCATTTTTTGGGTATATTCCCAAGAGTGGTATTGTGGGGTCTCAGGTAAATCTATTTCCAATTTTTTGAGGGATGTCCCGATTGATTTCCAAAGTGGTTCTACCAGTTTGCTATTCCACCTCCATTGGAGTTTTCCTCTTTCTTTACATCTTTACCAGCATTTGTCCTCACCTGACATTAATTTTAACCATTCTGATTGGTGTAAGGTAGAATCTCAGTGTCATTTTGACTTATATTTTCCTGATCATTAAAGACTTTGAACATTTCTTTAGGTGCTTCTCAGGCATTTGTGATTCCTGTTTTGAATTCTCTGTTTAATTCTATAACCCATTTTTTGATTGGGTTGTCTGTGGTTTTGGTGGTTAGCTTCTTGAGTTCTTACTATGCTTTGGATATTAGCCATCTATAGGATGTGGAGTTACTGAAGTTTTTTTCCCAATCTGTAGGTTGCCAATTTATCTTAATGACTATGTCCTTTGATTTGCAGAAGCTTTCCAGTTTCATGATGTCCTATTTATCAATTATTGATCTTAGAGCATGAGCCATTGGTATTCTGTGCCAATGAGTTCAAGGATCTTTCCTACTTTTCTTTTCTATTAGGTTCAGTGTATCTGTTTTTATGATACACATGGACTGAAGCTTTGTGCAAGGTGACAAATAAGGGTTTATTTCCATTCTTTTACATACAAACATCCAGTTAGACCAGCAGCATTTATTGACGATGCATTCATTGTTTCATTGTATATTTTTGGCTTTGTTGACAATGATCAAGTGTGCTTAAGTGTGTGGTTTTGTTTCTGGATCTGCAATTCTTTTGCATTGTTCAACATGTCTATCTCTGTACCAATGCCATGCAGCTGTTTTTCTTTCTTTCTTTCTTTCTTTCTTTCTTTCTTTCTTTCTTTCTTTCTTTCTTTCTTTCTTTCTCTCTCTCTCTCTCTCTCTCTCTCTCTCTCTCTCTCTCTCTCTCTCTCTCTCTCTCTTTCTTTCTTTCTTTCTTTCTTCCTTTTTAATAACTATTGCTCTGTAGTAAAGCTTGAGGTCAGGGATAGTGATTCCTCCAGTCATTCTTTTATTGTTAAGAATAATTTTTGCTCTTATTTTTATTTATTTTTTTTTGCATTTCCAGATGAATTTGATGATTACTCTTTCCATGTTCTTTGAAGAATTGTGTTAGGATTTTGATGTGTATTGCATTGAATCTGTAGATTACCTTTGGTAGGATGGCCATTTTTACTATGCTAATTCTGGTAATCCATGAGCATGGGCGATCTCTTCTTTTTCTGAGATCTTTTTTTTTCTTGATAGAACTGAAGTTATTTTCACATAGACTTTTCACTTGTTTGGTTAGAGTTACCTAAGATATTTTATATTATTTGTGGCTATTGTGAAGGGAGGGGTTTCCTCAATTTCTTTCTCTGCCTGTTTATCATTTGTATAAAGGAAGGCTACTGATTTATTTGAATTAATATTATATCTGGCCACTTTGCTGAAGTTTTACAGCTACAGAAATTCTCTGGTAGAGTTTTTGAAATTGCTTATGTATACTATCATGTCACCTGCAAATGATAACTTTATTTCTGTGCCAATTTGCATCTCCCGATCTCTCTTTGTTCTATCTAGCACTATATTGAATAGATATTGGGAGAGTGAGCATCCTTGTCTTGTCCCTGATTTTAGTAGGATTGCTTCAGATATATCTCGATTTAATTTGATATTTGATGTTGGTTTGCAATAAATTGTTTTTATTACATTTAGGTATGGGCCTTGAATTCGTGATCTCTTCAATACTTTTAACAAGAAGGAGTATTGTATTTTGTCAAATGCTTTTTCTGCATCTAAGGAAATTATCATGTGGTTTTTTTGAGTTTATTTATATAGAGGATTATGTTAATGGATTTTTGTATTTTGACCCAATGTTGTATTCATGGGATGAAGTCTACTTGATCATGGTTAATGATGGTTTTGATGTGTTCTTGGATTCAGTTTGCAAGAATTTTATTGAAGCCAGGTGTGGTGGTGCATGCCTGTAATTTCAGCACTTGGGAGGAAGAGGCAGGCAGATTCTAAGTTTGAGGCCAGCCTGGTCTACAGAGTGAGTTCCAGGACAGCCAGGACTACACAGAGAAACCCTGTCTTGAAAAACCAAAAAAAAAAAAAAAAAGATTTTTATTGAGTAATTTATATCTATATTCATATGTGAGTTTGGTCTGAAGTTTTCTTTTGATTGGGTCCTTTTGTGGTTTAGGTATCAGAGTAATTGTGGCTTCATAGAATGAATTATATAGTATTTCTTCTGTTTCTGTGTTAAGGAACTGTTTGAGGAATATTGGTATTTGGTCTTCTTTGAAGGTTTGGTAGAATTCTGTACTCAATCTGTCTAGCCCTGATTTTTTTTGTTGTTGTTGTTGTTTGTTTTGTTGTTGTTGTTGTTGTTTGTTTTTTGGGGGTTTTTTTGACTGGGAGATTTTTAATGACTTCTATTTTCTTATAGCATTTGGACCTGTTTAGATAGTTTACCTGCTCTTGATTTAACTTTGGTATGTGTTATCTATCTAGAAAACCATCCATTTCATCTAGATTTTCCAGTTTTGTTAAGTATAGTCTTTTGTAGTATGATCTAATGATTTTCTTTGAATTTCCACAGTCTTTGTTGTTATATCTCCCTTTTCATTTCTGATTTGGTTAATTTGGATACTGCCTCTGGGCCCTTTAATTTGCTTGGTTGGGGTTTTATCTATCTTGTTGATTCTCTCAAAGAACCAGCTTTTGGTTTTGTTGATTCTTTGTATTATCTTTGTTTCTATTTGGTTGATTTTGCCCTGAGTTTGACATTTCCTGCATTCTACTCCTCTTGGAGTGAGTTTGATTCTTTTTGTTCTAGAGCTCTCAGGTATGCTGTTAATTTGCAAGTGTAAGATCTCTCCACTTTCTTTACCAGGACATTTAGTGCTATCAAATTTCCCCTTAGCACTGCTTTCATTGTGTCCCATAAATTTGGCTATGATGTACCAACATTTTCATTAAATTCCAGGACGTCTTTAATTTCTTTCTTCATTTCTTCCCTGACAAAATTATCATTGAGTAGAGAGCTGTTCAGTTTATAAGTAAATGTTGTCTTTTTGTTGTTTTTGCTATTATTGAAAACCAGCTTTAGACTTTGGTGATCTGATAGAATCCATGGGGTTATTTAAATCTTCTTGTATCATTTGAGAGTTGTTTTGTGACAAATTACATAGGCAATTTTGGAGAAGATAATTTGAGGTACTGGGAAGAAGGTGTATTCTTTTGTTTCAGGGTGAAATATTCTGTAGATATTTGTTAAAGCCGTTTGGTTCATAACCTCTATTGCTTTCACTGTGTCGCTGTTTAGTTTCTGTTTCAATGACATGTCGATTGGTGAGAGTGGGTGATGAAGTCTTTCTCACTATTATTGTGTGGCATTTGTTGTGTGTTTTGAGCTTTAATAAACATTCTTTTATGAATGTGGGTACCCTTGCATTTAGGGCATAGATGTTTAGAATTAAGACTTTGTCTTGGTGGATTTTCCCTTTGATGAATATGAAGAGTCCTTCCTCATCACACTTGATAACTTTTGGTTGAACGATTATTTTATTGGATATAAGGATGGCAACTCCAGCTTTGTTTCTTGGGACCATTTTCTTGGACGACCTTTTTCCCATCCTTTTACTCTGCGATAGAATGTGGTGTCAGTTACCCTGAATGCAATGAATCTCCTGGGATATCTCTGGCTGTGGTGTCAGATGACCAGAGTGCAGCAGATCTCCTAGGATATGATGACTTCAGGGGAGAAGACTAGCTAGTATTTTGTTCCAGCAGGAAGGACCAGGCAGAAGGGTGATGGTATTTGTCGGGCAGGGGTTTTGGGGTGGGAGGTGATGGGTCTCTGAGTACATTGGGATAGGAGTGGTAGCTGCGGGACTTCGGGAGGGGTCTTACCATATGCTCTGAGTGCACTGGATCTTTGGTGATGCCTCAGTATATGATGTCTTCCAGGAAGCATGCTAGCTCGTAGTCTGTCCCAGCAGAAAGGACCAGGCAGAAGGTGATTTCTTATATTGCTAAACCATGACAGGCTTCTTTCCTTCTGCCTTACCTTCTCTGAAAAATCTAATTTTTCAAGTGTGAGACAGCAGCATGACCACCTGGGAATAAGGAGAATTTTCCTGACCCAAGAAAAAATTCTATTCTATTTCTTTTTAAGTGTATGGATCCTACTTGTAAGCTTATGTGTAGATAAAAAGCACACAATTGATTTATGTACAGGATTGTGATGAATACAAATAAGTACATTTCTATCATTAATATTACTCTCTTTGTCACTCTGGTTTTCAACTAGGAGTTCCTCAAATAAATTCCAACTTCTCTTAGTTTGGTTTCAGCTTCGCTTTGACTCAAGTACATTAATTATACTTATGTCATCAATTTTGATAACATGAATTTTGCAAAGAAGATTGGAAAGATATGTGAGTTTCACCATCTGTTCAAAGTTGTCATTTTCTACCTATGTAGTGAAGGAGAGTTTCCACATAACTGCAAGTGTCTTTTTAAACATCTATTTTCTATGACAGGTGTCTGCAAGAAGCAAATGATATGCAATGATAATTATATGATGATAGTGATAGCTCTTTTACAACAGGAGATGCTCAGAGCTGAAACTGCCTAAATTTTACTTTAGTTTATTGTATTTACACACAAGGAGCAAGAGTGGCTATTGGCATCTGCGCTGTGGAGGTGTTTTCACCAGGATTATTCGGGTTAATCTTACTCAGGTCACTCACTTAGCAGTCAGTGTTGGTGCTAGACTTAGAATCTAGATGTCTAGCAAATCTCTTCTAGCATTGTGCTTCTTAGTAATGTGATAAGTAAAGGGTAAATAAAGGGTGCTTTTTAAATACTCTATTTGGGCCTCCTTTTCACCTGAGTCACTTCTAGGTAGCTTCCAAGAATATACATCTAGAAAATCACTATATGTGTTGTGTGTACTTACACATACACACATAAATCATTTGCAGATAATAAATGTGGATTTCATTTAAAGCAACATAAACATATTATGTATATGTAAAACTTTATTAAAGACTAATACATTTCTACATTAATAAGATGACTGTGTTTTCGAAATTTCTACATAAGCAATCAAATCTTGGTTCAATATTTTATACCCTGGTTTATAGATGCTCTTCAAATTATTGCAGCATTTGCTTTCAATTTCTATCTGCTGGTGCTGAGAATGCTACCTCCTATAAGTACCTAGTACATATGGTGGAAGTGGTTTAATAACTCCTTCAGAAATGGCTGGAATTCTGTTCCCAAGTTAAATTCAGGAAATAATTTTTTTTGAAACTCTGGGCAGCAACTGTTATGGTTATACTTCATTGTCAACAAGGGTGGATTTATAATCAACAAGGAAACTCACATGTGGGGGTATCAAGTAAGGCTCATAATTGTTCAAATAGAAAAAGAAAACCTCATCTTGAATGTGGAAACCAGAATTCTTTGAGTATTAGATAAAACAGGAAGGCAAAACCAACATTCATTTCTCTCTGCTTCGTAAATGCAGACTAGGGTACGGGGAGGGAGGCATGCAATGTAGAACAGTCCAATGGTGGACAGAGAGGGAGAGAAAGTATGGACTGTAAAAAAAAAAAAAGAAGATTATAGAACAAAAATAAATAAAAAATATAAACTCTATAATTCTTTTTTAAAAATAATGTAAATCCTTTAACTTTGGACATCACTATGAAAGATATTTTTCATGGTATTTTATTTTCTTTGGTTTTTTAATGTTTCTTTATGCATTAATTAACAGCAACCATAACCATAATTTCATCATCATTCTTATTGGCTTGCCTAAGCACACTGTGCATTCCTTTAAGGCCTTGCTATTCTTACAACATTCACTCTCAAAACCTATAATTGCTCACAATTTTGTGCCTCTTTAAAGTTGATATAAATCTTTCAGGTTATTGCTAATTTTACAATAAGGAAAATTCTATCTTAAAAACCTAAAAAAAAAAAAAATACCCTTTTAAATGCAAATTTTTAAATCCATGGAGGATAAGTCAATTACTTCCTCTAGTTACAAATAAGAAACACATAGGTTTAATAAAGAGAATGTGTGGTTTTGAATAAAAATTCTATATGCTGGAAACCTCCACAAACAACACCCCCTGAACATCTGTCAGTCTTTTTCTACCTTTTACTCAAATGTGTAACAATTGTCCATTTACCACAAATAAGGAATAGAAAATATTTTTGAGATGTCTATCAAAAATAAAATAAAAACTACAAATATTCATCTTTATATTTATGTTTCATATTAAATATTTCATATATGTTTATATATGTATATCCATGTGGTAATATTTTGTCTATTTATATATGTGCATAAATACACGTATGCTTCTTCTACACATTATCAGCCAGTTTTGTTCAGGAATATTTAGATAATTTTATTTCAACAATATCAACAAAAACTCAACATCATCATTGATAATTTTGTCTATATAGTGATGTTTTAACAGCTAAGACTAAACCAGACAACACTATATACTTCAGTAGCTTTAAACTCATGGCAGTCTCCCTGCCTCAGTTTCTTGAATTGTGGAATAAAATCACTATACCTCACTTGATAATAAGTTTTCTAAATTTTATAGATGTTTTAATGAGATACTTATCTATGCAAGAGATTTTATACAAGTTATTTTGCTTAATTTCTACTAAATATTGTAAAACCATATTGAAACTATCTGTAGAAAAGGCTGCTTTGAGTTTGTTGCTTGCATGTAGCTGTATAAAATGTGACTGTCCTTGCTGAATTTTAAGGCCCTCTTCAGCAGCAGAGAGCTCAGGTGATTATCATGAGTAATAAAATATTTAATAAAGGTAAGAAAAGAGGCACCAGAGACCTCAGTAGCTCTTTTGGCCTTTGAAATGCATTACTTGCCTGGAAGCTATTAACTTATTACACTGTTGTAGTAAAAACTGTAATTCATCCTCTAAAAGCAAGAAGATTTCACTGGATCTGTAAAACTTGTCTTCATTTTCACCCAGGAACTTAGTCTAATATGCAGTGCAGTCTTCATGTGAAGGGTGACTCTGTGAAGGACATGGTATTCCCACAGTGTCATTTTCTTATCAACCAACAATCAACAAATCTTTAGGGCTGAAAGGACAGCACTAACTTGCTCAATTACCTCCCGGTTCTGTGCATTGATGTGAAGCAATCTGAGATGAGCACACCACTGACCTTATGAGGCCACTCTCCCATGAATTGTTAATGATTATCTTCACGGAGAGATTGGAACCTTGGGTCATCCGTTTCATTTTGTTAAACTAGAGTTAAAGATCATGGACCAGCCAACCTGTCACAGCAGAGGGCTCTCTAGGATGAAGAGTCATACAGTCACAGCCAAAACTTCTTAGTCAAAGTTAATTTTTGTGTTGAGAATGCAACTACTTTCACAGATCATAGAAGAAACTCGCTAAACATTAAGACAAAATTTGGACAATAGTTTCTTTCAAAATTCAGACAAAAACAATGAAGATATAATAAAAAACAAGAAATCATTGGAAACTTTATGCCTTTAAGAGATATAAGAAAACTTCAATTAGGCTTGTGTTTTTCAATGTGTTAACACTTTAAAATATGTATTAAAAGGATAAGTAAATATACATTGATTTATTTTAATTGAACAGTATTTAAGAGAATGATAGTATGTTTTTGGGGGCTTGTACTCTCAAACTCTGATCACATGTACATGTATAGATATAAAAATGATAGTTTTATATATATATATATATATATATATATATATATACATATATATATACATATCTAAAAGATCAAAGGGAAGAAGTTTTTATACTAATCATTGTGTGTATGTTTGTGTGTGTTGGTGGGTATGTAGGGGAGGACTATGCTGGTGTTGTTCTTTGGGTCTTGGGTGCTTATCCGACTTTTCTATTTTCTTATATTTTAAGTGTTTTTCAGTAGCCTAGAATATTTATTTGTCAAGGGAAGTTGACTGTGATGTTTCTGTCATTGTCTTGCATAATTGAGCCATTTCCACAGGCATTCCATTTTCACTGATTAACAATAGAATATTCCCATTTCTTTCATTTTTTTCTTGAGTTCCATTTTGGTCAATAATATTAGCTTATTTTTTGTCTTTTCCATTAGTACTGATTACATGAAATATTAAATTTATATGTTTGTGTGTGTGTGTGAAAACCTAAATATTGTTATCAAATAATGGGAGACAATAGTCCAAATAGATAGTTCTTACAACCAAATAAAATTTCCAATGTGAGTAATGGGTTACATCTAATTAGATTACTGGCCAAATGGGGCTCATACACACACTTCACCCAAATCCAGGCTATTGCAAAGCTTTCTCCCTCCAAATTAATGCAAGGTTTTTTGCTGAAAACACCTGCATGATACATTGAACAAGGAGAAACAGAGATGTTCCCATATAAAATCTTTCATCACTTTAAATCGTTGTGCTTGAAGTTTATTGAAATCTCCAAGAGAGAAAATGTAAACACCAATCTAGCTATAAACCCTTGCATACAAAGGGTAACAGCCTCTCTGCTAAAATTATAGTATTATTGTTATTTGTGTTATATTTAAAATAAATATATATTATATTTATTTATATTTATTATAAATATAATAATGTTTTGTTACTTCAGAGGATTTTTAATACTTTGCTTAATAGAAGAAAACATTTAAATGAAAATGAAGAAAAAATTGTGATTAAAAAAACAATATATTATATATTATTTAATCTGTCATTTTGTTAATTAAGCTCTACATTTAATGAGACTAAACCATTGTATCTCTTCTGGTATTTAAAAATAGAAACATTAAAAAAATTGAAAGTTTTACTTTTAGTATTTCATTATAAATTTCCAATTATTCATAAGTTAGTATTTCAAATGGAAGTTTAGGTAAAATTTCTGACATTCAAATAATAATGTTTAGAAATCACCTGATTCTTTTTAGCTTTGTTTTAATTTTTAAAATAATCAACTTCATATAGATTTACTTCTTTAAGTAATGGCTTGTATTGTGCCACTGCATATGTGTGGAAATCCGAGTCCAAGTTTTGCAAGTCAGTCCTTTCCTTAGATCATGAGAGTAATAGGAATTGACCTCAGGTAATCAGATCAACAGGCCTCCAGCAAGTATCTTTACCACCAAAATTTTTTTCTAGTAATTTCCTCACTGTAGCAGAGCACCTACTGTGCCTCCCCTTCTACTGTGTTTCCTTTTCCATCATATCATGGAGATCAGATCCTCCAAACTCAGCCCCCAAACTCAGCAGGCTTTCTCTGGGAACTGATGAGCCAAGTGTGTAAGAGAAGAAAGTAGGCCAGGGAAGCAGGGAAGCTTTGCTAGTCTTTCAGTTTTCCATATAAAATACTGCAGCCATATGCATCCTCATGTCAGTAGCAGACCACTGGTTGGATTGTGGCCTCTCTTCATTCTTTGTGCCAATGACCTGGAGAGTAAGTAGACCTTGTAGAAGACCCTGATTTTCTTTCTTTTAAGATCCTTTCAGCCCCTGCTCCAGATTATCTCCTCTCTTAAGTATCAGTATCCAATGCCTATGAACACATTTTACCCAGAACTTAAAATGGATCCAATAACCAGATTGCAGAAGAATTTCTTGACAATCAACACACAGCCAACATACTTGTCTAAGAACTAAGGTGGCCATCAGAAACCAAAGAACACAATATATTCTCAACATGGACAAGACCAGATACCAGCATCTAGCATAGTAATTTCCCAAACCCAGATGTATAGGCACCAATGTAAAGAAACAACGTATAACAGATAGACAAAACATGTCCACTAAAGATTAGGAATATTACCACTATAGGCACTATATTACAACAGAGCTAAAGATCAAACAAAGATCTTAAAATAGACTTATGAATATGATAAAGGTCTTTAAACAGAATGAGAATGATTGCTTAAAGAAATCTATAAAACTTATCTGGAGTCTGGAGTTTCTGCCCAGGCTTTTGTGAAGTAGTGAATTGGAAGAAACTGCAATTTCCAACTTGAGGAAACCAGAGAGCCACTAAATACCACACAGTTTCAGTGAACATTGGCTTTTGGTTTTTGTTTCATGGATCAAGCCCAAATCCCTGATTTGACCATAGCTTCTTAAACTGCCACCTGGGAACACATTCATATCCTGATATCTGAACATGAGAACTGTGAAAAATATTGGGGAAGGCACTATGAAGAATTTGAAGGAGGGGAATGGGAGGGTAAAATGATATCATTATATTATAATCTCAGAAAGATAATTAAGAAATGTCAAGAGTAGATTGTTTTTGAACATCCAATCACAACAATAATTAAAAGTCAAATGAGTAATAAAAAAGAAGAAATCTATAAAAATACACACACATACAACAAGCAAACAACCCCCCCAAAAGCAACAAAAATCATGATAGATAAATGAGCATGAATAATAAAACAATTTCTAGAGTTATTATTTCTGACCACCCTTGATACAAATTGTTCTCCAGAACTATAGTAATAAAAACATGTTATTGACCACTAAACAGGCACTTCAACCAATGAAATCAAATTGGAGACTCAGAAATAGGCACGCTAGAGCTGCAAGGACACCCAAGAGGAGGGCAGCACATTAGCAATCTGTAACAGGGGAAACCCAGCCGTCCAGTGTTGCAGAAATAGCCATAGAGCCTCACAGGAGGCACAAATACCAGCCAGAGGCAAGACCAACTAACTCCAGAAATAACAAGATGGCAAAGGGCAAATGCAGGAACACTACTAACAGAAACCTAGGCAATATATGTAGCAGTGTCTGAACCAAGCTCTCCAACATCAGCAATCCCTGATTATGCAAAAACAACAGAAAAACAATATTTGGATTTAAAATCACTGTTCATGATGCTGCTAGAAGAACACAAAAAGGACACAAATGAATCTCTTAAAGAAATACAGGGGAACATGAATAAGCTAGAAACCCGATTAATGGAAACACAAAAATCACTTAAAGAAATTCAGGAGAATAAGGCTCAAGAGATAGAAGCCAATAAAGAAGAAACACAAAAAAACTTGAAGAAATGCAGCAGAAAGTGAGTCAAACAACAGAAGTCATGAAAGAGGAAACACAAAGTCTCTTAAAGAATTACAGGAAAACACATACAAGCAAGTGAAGGAGCTAAGCAAAACCATCCAGGATATAAAATCAGAAGTAGAAACAACTAAGAAATCACAAAGGGAGACAACTTTGGAGATAGAAAACCTTGAGAAGAAATCAGGGGGCATAGATGCAAATATCAACAACAGAATACAAGAGATGGAAGAAAGAATCTCAGATGCCGAAGATACCATAGAAACCATTGACTCAACAGTCAAAGAAAATGCAAAATGCAAAAAGTTTGTATCCCAGAACATCCAGGAAATCCAGGACACAATGAGAAGACCAAACCTAAGGATTATAGGTATAGATGAGAGTGAAGATTTACAACTTAAAGGGCCAGCAAAAATCTTTAACAAAATTATGGAAAAAAACTTTCCCAACTTAAAGAGAGAGATGCCCATGAATATACAAGAAGCCTCCAGAACTCCAAACATATTGGACCTGAGCAGAAATACCTCTCGTCACATAATAATTAAACCCCAAGTGTACTAAACAAAGAAAGAATATTAAAGGTAGTAAGAGAAAAAGGCCAAGCAACATATAAAGGAAGACCTATCAGAATCACACCAGACTTCTCACAAGAGACCATGAAAGCTAGAAGATCATGGGCAGATCTCATGCAGACTGTAAGAGAACACAAATTTCAGCCCAGACTACTATACCCAGCAAAACTTTCAATCACAATAGATGGAGAAACCAAGGTATTCCATGACAAAACCAAATTTATACAATATCTTTCTACAAACCCAGCTCTACAAAGAATAATAGGAGGAAAACTCCAATCCAAGGAGGGAAACGACACACTGGAAAAAGTAAGATAGTTACCTTTTTTCATCAAACCCAAAAGAAGATAACCACTCAAATATAAAAATAACATCGAAAATGACAGGAAGTAATAATCACTACTCCTTAATATCTCTTAACATCAATGGACTCAACTCCCCAATAAAAAGACATAGACTAACAGACTGGATAAGGAAACAAGACCCTATGTTTTGCTGCATACAGGAAACATACCTCATTGTTAAAGACAAAAACTACCTTAGAGCAAAAGGCTGGAAGACAATTTTACAAGCCAATGGTCTCAGGAAATGGGCCGGAGTAGCCAATCTAATATCAGATAAAATAGATTTTCAACCTAAAGTCATCAAAAGAGATACAGAAGGACACTTCTTGCTGGTCAAATAAAAAATCCACCAAGGAGAACTTTCAATTCTGAACATCTATGCACCAAATGCAAGGACACCCTCATTCATAAAAGAAACTTTACTAAAGCTCAGAGCACACATTTCACCCAACACAATTATTGCGGGTGACTTCAACACTCCACTCTCCTCAATGGACCGATCAGGAAAACAGAAACTAAACAGGGACACAATAAAACTAATTGAAGCTTTGGACCAATTGGACTTGACTGATATTTATAGAGCATTTCACCCTAAAACAAAAGAATATACCTTTTTCTCAGCACCTCATGGTACCTTCTCCAAAATCGACCATATAATTGGTCACAAGACAGTCCTGAACAAATATAAAAAGATCGAACTAATTCAATGCCTCCTATTGGATCACTATGGAGTAAGAGTGGTCTTCAATGGCAACAAAAACAACAGAAGGCCCACAGAAGGCCCATGGAGGCTGAACAATAATCTACTCAATGACAACTTGGCCAAAGAAGAAATAAAGAAAGAAATCAGAATGCAGGGTTGCTTCCATATACTGAAATCCATCAATGCAATCCACTACATAAACAAACTCAAAGAAAAAAACCACATGGTCATTTCATTGGATGCTGAAAAAGCATTTGACAAAATTCAGCATCCTTTCATGATTAAAGTATTGGAAAGAACAGGAATTCAAGGCCCATACCTAAACATAGTAAAAGCAATATACAGCAAACCGGTAGTCAGCATCAAACTAAATGGAGAGAAACTTGAAGCAATCCCACTAAAATCAGGGACTAGACAGGGCTGCCCCCTTTCTCCTTATCTTTTCAATATTGTTCTCGATGTACTAGCTCAGGCAATTCGACAACATAAGAAGGTCAAAGGGATACAAATTGGAAAGGACAATTATCAAATTCATCTGGAATAACAAAGAAAGTCTAGGGGAATCAGTATCCCTGATCTCAAGCAATACTACAGAGCAATAGTGTTAAAAACTGCATGGTATTGGTACAGTGACAGGCAGGAGGATAAATGGAACAGGATTGAAGATCCAGAAATGAACGCACACACCTATGGCCACTTGATCCTCGAGAAAGGGGCTGAAAATATCCAATAGAAATAGTTTAGCAAATAATGATAGTTTGACTTCTTCCTTTCCAATTTTGTTTGTTCATGTAGTAGATTGCATTGATGGATTTCCTTATATTGAACCAACCCTGCATTCCCGGGATAAAGCCTACTTGATCATGGTGGATGATCGTTTTGATGTGTTCTTGGATTCGGTGGGCAAGAATTTTATTGAGTATTTTTGCATCGATGTTCATAAGGGAAATTGGTAAGAAGTTCTTTTTCTTTGTTGGATTTTTGTGTGGTTTTGGTATCAGCGTAATTGTGGCTTCGTAGAAGGAATTGGGTAGTGTTCCTTCTGTTTCTATTTTGTGGAATAGTTTGAAGAGTATTGGTGTTAACTCTTCTTTGAAGGTCTGATAGAATTCTGCACTGAAACCATCTGGTCCTGTGCTTTTTTTGGTTGGAAGACTTTCTATGACTCCTATTTCTTTAGGCATTATTGGACTGTTTAGATGGTCTAGTTGGTCCTGATTTAATTTTGGTATTTGGTATCTGTCAAGGAAATTGTCCATTTCCTCCAGATTCTCCAGTTGTGTTGAGTACAGGCTCTTGTAGTAGGATCTGATGATTTTTTGGATTTCCTCAGTTTCCATTGTTATATCTCCCTTTTCATTTCTAAGTTTGTTAATTTGGATACTTTCTCTGTGCCCTTTGGTCAGTCTGGCTAAGGGTTTATCTATCTTGTTGATTTTCTCAAAGAACCAGCTCCTGTTTTTGTTGATTCTTTGTATGGTTCTCTTTGTTTCTACTTGATTGATTTCGGCCCTGAGTTTGATGATTTCCTGCCTTCTACTCCTCCTGGGTGAAATAGCTTCTTTTTGTTCCAGGGCTTTCAGGTGTGTCATTATGCTGGTAATGTATGCTCTCTCCATTTTCTTTTTGGAGGCACTCAGGGCTATGAGTTTTCCTCTTAGCACTGCTTTCATTGTGTCCCATAGATTTGGGTATGTTGTGTCTTCATTTTCATTGTGTTCTAAAAAAGTCTTTAATTTCTTTCTTTATTTCTTACTTGACCAAGGTATCATTGAGTAGAATATTGATCAGTTTCCACGTGTATGTGGGGTTTCTGTTGTTTTTGTTGCTATTGAAGACCACTTTTACTCCATAGTGATCTGATAGGAGGCATGAGATTAGTTCGATCTTCTTATATTTGTTGAGGTCTGTCTTGTGACCAATTATATGGTCGATTTTGGAGAAGGTACCATGAGGTGCTGAGAAAAGGTATATTCTTTTGCTTTAGGATAGAATGTTCTATATATATCTGTTAAATCTAATTGGTCCAAAGTTTCAATTAGTTTCATTGTGTCCCTGTTTAGTTTCTGTTTTCCTGATCGGTCCATTGAGGAAAGTGCAGTGTTGAAATCACCCACAATTATTGTGTTAGGTGCAATGTGTGCTTTGTGTTTTAATAAAGTTTCTTTTACGAAAGAGAATGCCCTTGCATTTGGAGCATAGATGTTCAGGATTGAGAGTTCTTCTTGTTGTATTTTTCCTTTGACCAGCAGGAAGTGTCCCTCAGAGTCTCTTTTGATGGCTTTGGGTTGAAAGTCAATTTTATCTGATATTAAAATGGCTACTCCAGCGTGTTTCCTGAGACCATTTGCTTGTAAAATTGTCTTCCAGCCTTTTAATCTAAGGTAGTGTTTGTCTTTGACCCTGAGGTGTGTTTCCTGTAAGCATCAAAATGTAGGGTCCTGTTCATGTATCCAGTCAGTTAGTCTGTGTCTTTTTATTGGGGCATTGAGTCCATTGTGTTAAGAGATATTAAGGAATAGTGATTGTTACTTCCTGTCATTTTTGATGTTATTTTTTAAATTTGATTGCTTAACTTCTTTTGGGTTTGATGAAAGGTTACTATCTTGCTTTTTCCAGGGTGAAGTTTCCCTCCTTGTATTGGTGTTTTCCTCCTATTATCCTTTGTAGTGCTGGGTTTGTGGATAGATATTGGGTAAACTTGGTTTTGTCATGGAATATCTTAGTTTCTCCATCTATGGTGATTGAGAGTTTTGCTGGATATAGTAGTTTTGGCTGGCATTTGTGTTCTCTTAGAGTCTCCATGAGATCTGCCCAGGACCTTCTAGCCTTCATAGTCTCATGTGAAAAGTCTGCTGTGATTCTGATAGGTCCTCCTTTATATGTTACTTGGCCTTTTTCTCTTGCTGCCTTTAATATTCTTTCTTTGTTTAGAACATTTGGTGTTTTGATTATTATGTGATGGGAAGTATTTTATTTCTGGTCCAGTCTGTTTGGAGTTCTGTAGGCTTCTTGTATATTCATGGGCATCTCTCTCTTTAGGTTAGGGAAGTTTTCTTCCATAATTTTGTTGAAGATATTTGCTGGCCCTTTAAGTTGTAAATTTTCACTCTCATCTATGCCTATAATCCTTAGGTTTGGTCTTCTCATTGTGTCCTGGATTTCCTGGATATTTTGGGTTACAAGCTTTTTGCATTTTGCATTTTCTTTAACTGTTGAGTCCATGGTTTCTATGGAATCTTCAGCATCTGAGATTCTTTCTTCTCTCTCTTGTATTCTGTTGTTGATATTTGCATCTTTGTCCCCTGATTTCTTCCCAAGGCTTTCTATCTCCAATGTTTTCTCCCTTTGAGTTTTCTTAGTTGTTTCTACTTCTGATTTTATATCCTGGATGGTTTTGCTTAGCTCCTTCACTTGCTTGTTTGTGCTTTCCTGTAATTCTTTAAGAGATTTTTGTGTTTCCTCTTTCATATCCTCAGCCTGTTGACCAAAGTTCTCCTGTATTTCTTTAAGTGTTTTTTGCGTTTACTCATTGTTGGCTTTTGTATTCTCCTGGATTTCTTTCAATGATTTTTGTGTTTCCCTTGCAAGGGCTTCTAACTTTTGATCCATTTTCTCCTGAATTTCTTTTAGTATGTCCTTCATGTGTTCCTGTACCAGCATCATGACCAGTGATTTTAAATCCAAATCTTGTTTTACTGGTGTGATGGGGTACCCAGGACATGCTGGCAGAGGAGAATTGGGTTCCAGATGTTGCCATATTTCCTTGATTTCTCTTAGTGACATTCCTGCGTTTGCCTTTTGCCATCTAGTTCTCACTGTTGTTAGTTGGTCTTGTCAGTGCTGGACTCACCAGTGCAAGCTGCCCCTTCCCAGGTGGCCTCTGGTGCACAGCTTACCTCCTGCACTGCCTGGAGACAGGGTGCTGTTGCCTAGGCTGTTTGGATCCCGATGCAGACACCTGAAGGCTCCTGCTGGGGCCTGCTGGATTCACTGGAGCACACCGACTTCTCCCCGCTGGCCACCTGGAAGCCCCTTTTGCTTCTTGCAGGACCTGGAGATGTGGTGTTGCCGCCCAGGCTGTTCTGGATCCGCAAGCAGAGAGAGTTGAGCTGAGGGCTCCTGCCAGAGGCCTCAGGACTGGGACCCAAGCTCTGGGCCGCAGGAGCAAGCCATGCTGAGAGCTCCCAGACTGTCTCTGGGTGCACACTGGGTCTCCCGCACTTCCTTGAGACTGATCGCTGTGGCCCTGGCCGTTCAGATCCCAATGCAGGCACCCACAGGCTCCCGCTGGAGCCAGCTGGATTCACCTCAGCACACCGACTTCTCCCTGCTGGCTGCCCAGAAGCCCCTTTTTCCCCGACTGCTTTCTTATTGGACCTAAGACCTACTCACTGGGAGATAATATTTTAAACCTAGCCTACTACTCATGAATAGAGAGGTCATAGAGAGAAGAGAGGTCAATGAGAGAAGAAACTACTAAAGATATTTTTCTAAATTAGTTTTATTTCTTAATGTATTTTTAACTATAATTTTATTCTCATGGATGAGAATCATTCTCATTCCTCATCAAAGAAAGTTATATTTGTGGCAGACATGGGACAGCAAAGAGTTTTGGAAACTGGTCAAAACTCAGAGAATATTTCACTGGAGGATTTTTGTCCTTAACTGGTATCACAACAACATGATTCTTAATAAGTAGGGCTCAGGAATCTTTATAAAGAGGGAGAGAAAATTTGTTAAATCCCGAAGACCTGTATAACTACTCTTAGCTTGCTATGATACGAGAGGGTAGATTCCCTAGTAAAATTTCAACACTATTGTTATTTAAACAAGACCTTCTCATTAACACCACCAGCTGACAAGTTAACATGAATGTAGGGAATTTCATAAGGTCCCAAGCACAGATGAAGAGATACAATTCATTGTTGCAAAAAGATGGAGAATCAGTGTTCTCCAGGGATGATCCCTGCTAAGCTATCCAATTCCAGTGCTTAGTCCTAAACATATGCATATAGAAGCAAGAATAAAAGAATTCAGTAGATTGTGAACAATAATAATTAAAAACTAGTTGACATGAATTTGAAAGAAAGTATGGGAAAGCATGAAATGGATAGAATTGTCAAAATGGTATAAACAGAGTACTCCTTTTTAAATTCTCATATTAAAAATGAAATTAAATAAAAAGAAAGTAATTAAATTAAAAAGAAAAGAAAAACTTTACCACAACAAGAATAATGTTAGCTGGCTTACCTCAGTTATAAAAGAGCAATGTACTAAATAGTACAATAATGAGAGCAGAAGAACCTCAGATCTTAATTAGAACTTGAAAATTTTCTTGAGTCATGAATATCAACATTTGAGAGTACATTTTTAGACTGGCAATCATCTAACACAAGTCATACCGTATTTTAGGAAGATGAAGCTCTGCCAGTGCATGAAAAATACAGAGGGAGACACTCTCTGCTAACCTCTGAACGGAGCACAGGGTTCCCAACGGAGGAGCTAGAGAAAGTACCCAAGGAGCTTAAGGGGTTTGCAGCCCCATATGAGGAACAACGTTACGAACCACCCAGTACCGCCAGAGCTCCCAGGGACTAAACCATCAACCATGGAGGGATCCATGCCTCTAGATGCATATGCAGCAGAGAATGACCTTGTTGGACATCCAAGGGAGGAGAGACCCTTGGACTTGAGAAGGCTAGATACCCCAGAATAAGGGAATGCCAGGACAGAGAAGCAGGAGTAGGTTGATTGGTGGGCAGGGTGAGGAGGAATGGGTTAGGAAGTTTTGGGGGGACCAGAAAGGGGACATTTGAAATGTAAATAAAGAATATATTGAATTGAAAAAATGATAGAAAAAATAAAAACCCTTTAGGGAACATAATTTAATTTAGTTACTAACATAATTAAAAGGGCATCTCTATGATCAAATATATTCAAGTATATTCAAATGGGAGAGTTTGCAATTGAAATTAAGATGCCAAATCAACTGCATAAACCTTACTGCAGTAAGAATACCATTGTCTGCTAACCTGCTTCTCACACTCCACATACCACATTGACTACCACATGTGAAGAAAAAGTTACAAACAAAATGTTACTTATGTTTCAATGAAGTTTTTATATATAGTATGTGCAATATAAACTTTTAAACAGAGGACTAATTACAGGAGACATGGAAACCCAAGTATGTCACTCAGTCAAACTCTTGAAATGAAATGTTTTCATAGGTATGCAGTATGTGATATATTTACAATATTGAATCCTTAAAGATTAAAGTTTTCTTAATTGAAAGTGAAAAACAGGAGGAAAGATGCATTCTCACAGTATAGAAAAACAAAAGGAATTAACAATATATACTCATGTGGTAGAAGACATGAGCGATTTACCAATGGTTGCCATTATGTAGACTCAAATACCTCAAAGAGGGTAAAAAGATTATACAACCAATTCTTTCAATTCTGGTCTTGTGTGAAACTTTTAACTCACCTGTGGAATTTCCACCATAAAATAGAGCTCTAATCTCTAGGAATGTTAGTATCCTGTGCAAATACTTTGAAGAGTATATGTCAGGTTTAATTGTGTGCCTTAAATGGTAATTATATTATACATGAAATACTCATATTCTTAGATCACAATAACTGTAAATTACCTTTATGGCAATGAAAATAATCGCTTTGATGTTGGTGCATTGTTGATGATTTAACACTTTTGCCACAGTTTCAGCATTACATGCACTGTGTACTTTGACCTCAGGGTATATTATTGATTTAATCTTTAATACACAATGATGCTCATTAGTTTCCTAATTATTCCAGCAAATGAATGGCAGTTTTTTATCTCTTTGTTGACAAAAGGTCAGTGTTTGAAATACATGATCATAATTAGTTAGATATCCAGTATATCAGCTCAGCTCTTTAGAATGGCATAATAAATAAAGACAGAGTTATATAAGAAGATCAGGCAGGATTTATTAGGAAAAGGACCTGTGGCTTCACAAAGGCATCCTGCAATTTGCAGTGCTGAAGGTTTGTGAATTAGAGGAATTTATTGCACATGTCCAAAGTATAAGTGCCAGAAGCCATGCCATTTGAGATACAAGATCAGCAAAAATGTAATATGCTATTTCCGGGGGAGAACAATTTTCTTTTTGTTTTCATTTTATTGAAACCTCGTGAGAGTAGATCATAGTTTCTCACTCATAAGTGAGTGTAAACATATCTTTCTGATAGGAACCACTGACTCACATGTTAATCTTGTTTGAAATTTCCTCTCTGATTCCCCAGATAAAAATGATATTCAGTTATCCTCTAAGTCAATCAATCTAGATCCCAGGATACTGGAAGACAGAGGGGTCAGTGCTTTGTCTTCCCTTGACTTTTCATTATAGTTAGAACTTAGGGGCTGGATGGTGATATCAATGCACCTTGGATAGAGGGTCTGTGTATCCAAGGTGCATTGATATCACCTTGATAAGGATACACTTATCTCTTAAGAATACCTATATGGAGTGTTTGTTGGCTCTTGAACATCTCTTGATTCAATGAATTTGACACATTAAATTAATTGTAATAGAAAATAAGAAAATGGTCACCTGACACAGAAAACCTGGGACTTCCTTTGGTATGGAATAGCAAAATGCTTAACAAAACATTTGTCTAATTTAAACAGAAGATAAATATTAACCTCATTAACTTGATGGAGTAACTAAGGATTTTTAAGCAAACGAGTAGGGGTACAATTTGTTTTGCTTTGAATCTCTAATAATAAATGTGAAATATACTGAATACACTAGAGTTGAAATTGTCAGCTCTGGGGAGTTATAGTTATTATAAATACACACACACATATATACACACCATATATTAGCTTTTCCAGGGGATTGTATCTATCTATCTATCTATCTATCTATCTATCTATCTATCTATCTATCTCTATCTCTATCTCTATCTCTATATCTATATCTATATCTATATCTATCTATCTATCTATATATCTATATCTATATATCTATATATCTACATATATATATATATATATCTATATATCTACATATATATATATATATGTATGTATATACAAGCATACATATCTTCTGAGCCAGTACTCTGTTTGAGTGATTAAGGGACTTTGAGTAATCATTTAATTCTTTATTCAACTCTGTCAAATTCTGGAAAATTCATTTTGACACAAATGAAGATAAGAAATATATATTAATACTAACTATGGTATTTAGCCAGTGGAATTTAGACAATGATTTCAAAAGAGTTTAAATTTGAAAAAAAAACTATACATATATATTATATTATTATTATTGTTGTTGTCATATTATTATGACAAGTCATGTTTAGGCAACCCTGGTCCATGGGCATAGGTTCTCTGATTCATACAAGCATATAGACTAGAATGAATCGAATATATATATATATGTGTGTGTGTGTGTGTGTGTGTGTGTTTGTGTGTGTGTGTTTGTGTGTATGTTTGTATACATGTATATGAATACATTATATATAATTATATAAATTAGTATATATTCATATAAATGAATACATATATATAAAATTATGTATATATATGCACACATACAATTAACTAAAAAGGGTTTATGAACTTAAGAGAAAGTTGAAGAAAGAAAATGGAAAGAGAATAAAGAAATATATCTACAGATAGAGATATAAAAACATTTAATGTATTTTAAGAAAAAAAAAGTAAAGCTAAAGACTAAAATATTATTGATTGAAGAAACAGAAATAAAGCAATGAAGGAGCCGATTAAAAGGATTCTGTTTTAGTCAACTTGCTAAATGACCACTCTATTTTTCAGTAGTACTCTTAACCTTCTTGCATCTAATCAATTTCTACTATGGCCCTAAGCAATTCACTTAACTCCAGGTATGTACTGGGCAATGATGACTCTTTTCAGGGTTATTTTAATCAACATGGTGTTCATAGTCATTCTTTCAAAAGAACTTGGCAAATATTAGGAATGAGGTAAAGGTTAATTAACTCTGAATTTGTATAGTTGGCATGGTACTGAGTTTTGGATCCTGTTTTTCTACAGATGATCATCAATTTGTCTTACTTTCTCACTGATTCACTGAGTAGAATTTTTTTTAAAGTAGAGTCGAATAAGTAATGGTAGACATAATGACCTGATCTAATAGCAAAAACCCACACTAGGCTGCATTCCACATAATATGGATTGCCCTGATTGACTCTAATTTTATATTTAACAGTATGTTAACCACTTAATTTATTTGCTTATTTATTATGATCATTTGGCATTGTCTTTCTAATTAAAAATAGATTCATATCTGTGATTGCAGAATTTATAGTGTTTGACTCTTCAAAGGTGAATATGTATGCATTCACTGATTAGTGGATATTAGCCAAAAAGTACAGAATGCCTAGGACACAACCCACAGGCTGTAAGAAGTATAACAAGTAGGAAGGCCCAAGTACGGATGTTTCAGTTCTACTTAAAAGGGATATGGAAATAATCATGAGAGGCAGAAGGAGGGAGGGACCTGAGTGGGAGAGGGGAGGAGGAGGGAAAGGGGGAATAGGATCTGGTATGGGGGATGGGTCAGGAGAGAAACCCAGAAGGCCAAGAGAATTAATGGGGATAAGCAGTATCATGGGTTTATTCAGTTTTGGGAGGGCTCTCTAGAAAGTACCAAAGACCTGGAAGGTGAAAGACTCTAAGGACTGAATAAGGGGTGACTTTAGCTAAAATGTCCCTCCTTGGTGAGAGGGGACTCAAAGAGCCCACCTGCAGCAGAGAGAGCTGGCCTCAAGCAGAGGAACAGGGTCACTAACACACACAGAGAGAGTTGAAATCTCTGACATAGAACCATTCCTGTCTAAAGGAACTTCAGGGACAAAAATGGAGAAGTGACTGAAAGAAAGGTGGTCCAGTGACCACCACAACTTGGGATCCATCTCATGCGGGGGGTGGGGTGGGAGGAGACAAAGGCCAGACACTGTAAATGATGCTGTGATAAGTGTACAGACAGAAGCCTGGCATGGCTATGCCCTGAGAGGCCCTACCAGCAGGTGACTGAGACAGATGTAGATACTTACACCCAACCATTAAACTGAAGTACGGAAACCCTATGGTTGAATGGGAAGGATTGAAGAAGCTGAAGGGGAGCAACCTCATAAGAATACCAGAAGTCTCACCTAATCCAGACCCCAGGGAGCTCCCAGAAACTGAGCCACCAACCAGGAGCACACACTGGCCAGTCTGATGCCCCTGGCACAAATACAGCAGAGTCTGCCTGGTCTGGCCTTAATGGGAGACCATGTGCATAGTCTTCAAGAGACTTGAGTCCCCAGGTAGGTGGATGTCCTAGTGGAAGGGGAGCACTTTTCAGAGGCAGAGTAGGAATGGGATGAGGAACTCTGGGAGAAGGAATGAGAAGGAGGCAATGGAAGAAATGTAATTAAATAAAATAATAACGATTGAAGAAAAATAGGAAGTCTAACTATATAGACAGCACATACAATAACTGGGTAGTGGTCAATAATTTCCAACCGACTAATTGACTAATTCACTATTTTCCAATCACTAATTGTTTCAAATACTTTTTACAGGTGTGCAATTTAAAAAAAATTCCATACTCCTGAGTCAATTTGAACTGAAAAATTACTTGAATATACACTGAATTCTGAATCAAGACTTAACTTGTCTTTCAGAAACAAAGTATCCGGAATAAAAAAGGATCTTGATTAGAGAGGGAATAGAGATAGACACAAGCACATCTTCAGAGACAAATATTGAAGATATATAAAGCCATTTAACCATTTATAATGATGTGTACAGTTATTCAATTAAATAAAGCCACCAATATTGTATCATATTACAAAAATTATTTGAAAAGAAATATTTAACTCTGGTCAATCACATAAACACACAAATGAAACAATTGTATAACATGAATTCACTCAATGGCTTACAGTGACAGTGTCTACTAGTACAGTAGTACAGTGTTTCTCCATGATGTCTTTCTTATTTTGAAATTAAAAAAAATAACTACTTATATAAATAGAATTTTAACTCATTTCTGGCCACACTACTGCAAATAAAGACAGGTCTGTATTTAGCCAATTGACCTATTGGTTTTCCAATAATTTTTTGGAACAAAATTGGGAACATGGAAACCTATTTAGTAGTCTAACTCATTGTACATTTTCTTCTCTACCTATGACATATAATTTTTTATCACTGCCTTGTTGTACTAGTTTGCCTTTGACATGCAAATTAATCTACTTTGCTAATTAAAACTAGAATTCTATAATATTGAAAATTAGTGAAGGTTGCTTCTTGAAAAAAACCATAAATCTATTTAAATTATTTGTATGTTTATTTTAGTATATAAAAATTTCTCACCTTGGCTAGATTTCAAAGTCATTTTAACAGGATAAATTATACATATTTACCTTAATTAAGTAAGCATGTTTTAGTAGGATATAAATATCCTAAATATTAAAATCATAACAAAATTTAATCAGTAAATATTACTGTCTGGTGATATTAAAATGTTTTGTTAGGAATGACATTTCAGCAGCACTCATGTAGCTGAGAACTATTTATCTTGTTCTGTGGAGTTGATGGCTGTACCTCAGGGGTGCAGAACTTAACTAACATGTAGGAGATTCTTGATTCAATCTTCAGCATGAACAACAACAGAATATGGTTAAAAATAGTTTATAATTTATTTACAAATAACATTTTATCCTTATTTCTTAAGTTTTAGCTACTTAATTAAATATCTTTATATCACTAAAAAATTTTCTCAGGAAGTTATTCATAATTACTTCTCATACTGTTATCATGTGGATTTGATCTACACAAGTTTGTTTTACACAATTTTAATTTGTAAACATTTATTTTGAGATACTTATTTGAGATACTCATAACTTTCCTCTCTTTTTGGAAAAATTATCCAAGCTTTGTTCTTCATCAACCAATCAGCCAAATTATTGATGGACAAGAAAATATCTCCTATTCCATTGGGAAAAACATAGAATCTTTTTGTGTGTTAGAGATCTAACATTCACAAATAGAAAAAAATAATATAATAATATGAAAACACAAGTTGTAATATCATTTAGCTTGTTGTGATCATATGTTCATAATTAATAAAATACAACCAACACATTGATTATCAGTTTATTATATATAGTATCAAAATTTACATATAATATAATGCCTCAAACAAACTGATCATGTGTCATTTTTATTAAAGCACCAATAGCATGAATAGAATAAGTTTTGATTTAAATAATGAATTTGCCAGCAGAAAGTTTGTACTTTTGAGAAGCTAGCATAAATTATAAAAACATGATGGAAGTATAAAATTGCTTTTATGAATTTGAATTGTTAGAACTAGTAAGAGAGGTTTGGTAAAAAATCCATTTGCAAATGAATTCCAAGGATAAGCAAAGTTTAAGAAAAAAAAATCCCAGATCAAATAACAGAGAGTAATAAGTAGAAAATCACTGAGATTTCAAGATACACAGTACTATCAGGACAATGTTATACTCTGAAGATAAGGACATTTATCTTTTACCTGAAATAAAGAATAAGTTAAAAGAGATTTCTTTTATTATATTCTATATTCTTTGTTTACATTCCAAATGATTTCCCATTTCCTGGTTCCCCCCTCCCCATAAGTCCCATAAGTCCTCTTCCGCCGCTCATTCTCCAATCACCCCCTCCCATTTCTCTGTCCTGGTAAACCCCTACATTGCTTCATCAAGTCTTTCTAAGACCAGGGCCCTCTCCTTTCTTCTTTTTGGGAGTCATTTGATATATTAATTGTGCCTTGGGTATTTAGAGCTTCTGGCTAATATCCACTTATCAGTGACTGTATTCCATGTGTGTTCTTTTGTGATTGGGTTACCTCACTTAGGATGATATTTTCCAGTTCCAACCATTTGCCTAAGAATTTAATGAATTCATTGTTTTTAATTGCTGTGTAGTATTCCACTGTGTGAATATACCACATTTTTTTGTATCCATTCCTCCACTGAGGGACAAAAGTTAAAGAGATTCAGAGATTTTCCCACCATTTTTACCATCTGGGAAGCCCAACTAGTGATAAAATAATTTCCATATAAGTTTAGAAAAATAAAACATGGGACGAAAATGACTTTGGGTATCAATGAGCTCCTGAGTTAATTCTGCAGTCTCACAAATCATTCCCTTTACACCAAGTGTCAGATGAGTGTCATGGAGATGTGGAAATCAAAATTATTTACTGCATCACCTTTCTTAATACCTGATTGGATCATCACTACTTTATCACACTGAACCATAAGTGAAGCACTACAATGAACCCTCCATTGTACAAAGATATTGAATCATTAACACATTTCTTAAAATGGTGCTCACGTGTAGTTTATTTATTATTTCTTATGAACTTTTGAGTATAAGAACTAGATAGTGATAAAGAATAATTATGCATACTGGTCTAACACACCTTTCTGATATTATAAAAGTTTCTATACTCAACCATTCCAATAAGAGACTGAAATATATTCTTCCGTCCTTTTAGCCTCTAAAGACTGAGTTCTGGGTCCACGGTGTTGACTTGGCAATAGGCTTCAGTTGAATTAGACTCAACTACTCATACTCTAGTTCAGAAAAGGCATTTAACACAAACGGTAACATGACATTGAGTATTTAAGCCAACTGTGATCATGTGTTTCAACCCATCCATAACATAAATCATTACTATAAATCAGTATTTGCTTTCAGGACTAACCTGGAGGAATAAGCTGTTGCTAATCATAAAGACAAGATTATCTGGTAAAGATACAGGATTTGACTGATTCAGGTTTAATGAACTAATCATTCCTTTCACAGACCGTTACCCATCCCATGACCTAGATTATTCTATAGCAGCATGGCTATATTTTTGAATATAATATTTTTAGTATTTATTTAAAAGCATAATCTGAAGCAAGGAAAGGTATAAATAGTATACTCTAATGTCATTATATAAATTTACATGTTTGAAACTAATTTGACCTTTTAATTGCTTGCCTTTGTGCATAATCATTTTTATGCTGTCCTGAACAAAGTGAGCAAACATAAAAATTAGATGATGGCTGGGTATACTCAGTTTTTCCTCAGGCCAGTAATTTTATATCAATGCCATATTCTGAGAAGATGTAAATCAGGCTCCTGGGATCATATATGTGATTGTATGAATGAAGCATTGACTTTCTTGTAATACTACGTTTATACGATGTGAAGTTTATCTGCTGGCAATTTTATCACAAAACAAAGTAGTAGTTACTGAAAACATATATTATGATTACTAAAATTATTGGCTTTCATAAAATTTTATTTTAAAATAATATTATTGTATTTTACTTATATACAGTATAATATATATTATATGTGATTGTAAATACAATCCCAATGGGCATTACTTAATTCTGAACTCTTGGGGAGAAATGCTGTCCTCTTGATTTGTTCAAAGGCTTGTACAGTGACAATTTCCACAGAAGCTGTCACTCTAGCAAAGCTCATATCCAGATGAGTAAGTAATTTAAGAGAGTATATCAAGATTCTCACTGGTTTCGATGAGTCACCTTTCAATTGTTACAGGAATGATTCCATCTTCTTCTTTAGTGTTGTTCTTAAATTCTACAGTGAATTCAAGAATAGCACATCTACAGGCATCCATGAAATCATCCAGCTTCTTTAGTTTCCCATTTGTCTAATCATAGGTCAAGTCATTGGCTACTCAACACCAGGTCAGGTCTCAGAGAAACAAAACAGCTACTATTATTGTGTGCTTCAGCCATCACTAAGAGTGGGTTCTATGAGATTTTCCTATCTTTTCATATTTATGAATTTTTATAACTAGAAAAGCATGCCAATCTTTCAACTAGGTTGAATGCTTTGGTTCTCACTGGGAGGGTTTTTTGTTTTTTGTTTTTGTCATATAATGGGGACTGTTAATTTTGTGCCACTTTTCTTACAGTGAGAATTAGTAGTTGGTCCAAACAACCTTGAAAGAGTCTATTGATTTATATAAATAAACCTTATTTACTTACATCCTTTAATGGGATCATTTATAAAAATCCTTTCTTATGTTAATATGGGACTCTTCAGAGAATAGTCATAACTCAAGATTTATATTTATTTGAATTTTCAGATTACTTTAATTCATTAACTTAAATATAGGTAATATTTTAACTAAATCTTTTTTATTGAGTATCTTCTTCATTTACATTGCCAGTGGTAAAACCTTTCCCAATTTCCCTCTCCCAAAAGCCCCCCTCCCCAACAATTCCCTCCTCCTCCTCCCTCCCCCTGCCTCCATGTATATGCCCCCCCTACCCAAAATAGTCCCACCTCCCCCTCAACATCCCCCCATCTGTTTCCCTTTGTTGTGGCCTCTGTTGAGCATTTACCTGACCAAAGACCACTCCTCCCACTGATGCCCAAAAAGGTATTCCTCTGCCCCATTTTTGGCTGGAACCATGTATACCCCTTGGTTAATGATTCAGTCCCTGGGAGTTTTAGGGTGTCTGCATGTCCGAAGTCATTGTTTTTCCCATGACACTATACACGTTCAGCTCCTCCGGACAACCCTCCAGATCCTCCATTGGGAACCCCAAGCTCAGTCCAAGCTTGGTTGCTAGTTTCTGCTTCTGAATTCGTAAGACTCTGGCAGGGCCCCTCTGGAGACAACCATGGCATACTCCTTTTGGTACATGCTTCTCATCATAGTGTCGGGGTTTGCTGACTATTTATAAGATAAATCCCCAGGTAGGGCACTCGTTGGGTAGCCTTTACTTCAGACTCTGCTCCACACATTGCCTCCCTTGTTGCTCCTGTGAGCATTTTGTTCCGTTTCTCAGAGGAACCATAGCTCCCTCACTTAAGTCATTCTTCTGGAGCTTCCTGTGCTGGGTGAATTGCAACTTGTTTATTTTGAGCTTTTGAACTAGCATCCACTTAGTAGTGAGTGCATATCATGTGCTTTCTTTTGTGACTGGGATACCTTGTTCAGGATGACACTTTCTAGTTCTATCCATTTGCCTAAGAATTTCATGAATTTATTGTTTTTAATAGCTGAATAGTACTCCATTGTGTATATATACCACAGCTTCTGTATCCATTCCTCTGTTGAGGGACATCTGGGATCTTTCCAGCTTCTGGCTATTATAAATAAGGCAGCTATGAACATAGTGGAGCATGTGTCCTTATTACATGTAGGAGCACTTTCTGGGTATATGCCCAGGAGTGGTATAGCTGGGTCCACAGGTAGTACTATGTCTAATTTTCTGAGGAATCACTAAACTGATTTCCAGAGGGGTTTTACAAGCTTGCAATCCCACCAACAATGGAGAAGTGTTCCTCTTTCCCCACATCCTCTCCAGCATCTGCTGTCCCCTGAGTTTTTCAACTTAGCCATTCTGACTGGTGTAAGGTGGAATCTCAGTGTTGTTTTGATTTGCATTTCTCTGATAATTAAGGATCAAATTAAAATAGTAAGATTTTTTTATTCCAATAACTTCAATATGATACAGTCAACTGTGATTTCAATGTGAAGAGAATATGTATATGTTTATGCTAGTTATGAAATCAGGAATAATGGGTCTTTACAATAAATTATAGGCTATCTTCGTGTCCTACCTGCTATTTCATTTTTTTCTCTGTTTGAGCCATACTGCTTTTTGTGCAATTCAGAGCAATCTTAGAGCTATTTATCAAAGTGCCTCAATTTTCAGTTTATAAAATGAATAAGCTCTTGTGACCAACTGTACTGCAAAATGACTATTGCATATCAATTATTTCACATTGAAATTTCATAAGAAGATAGATTTTAAATGTTCTCAATGTATAAATAAATGATAGATAAGCAAATTTATTAATGCATTAGCAGATCAGGCTTGATTGTGACATTCATTTCACAATTCAGAAAGATGTAAATGATGTTGAGTATATAAAATATAGGCAATTTTATTTGTAAAGGCATCTTAAAGTCTGAAGTAAAAAGAGGGAATGAAGTTATCAGAGGCAGTAGAAGCTATAGTTTTTGATAATCCAAAAACTTTTACATGAAAAACTTTTTTACTAGATTTTTTTTTATTTACATTTCAAATGATATCCCCCTTTCCCCTCCAAAGCACCCTATCCCATCCCTTTCCCCCCTGCTCACCAACCCACACAATCCTGCTTCCCTGTCCTGGCATTCACCTACACTGGAACATCGAGCCTTCACAGGACTAAGGGCCTTTCCTCCCATTGATACTCAACAAGGCCATCCTCTGCTACATATGCATCTGGAGGCATGGTTCCCTTCATGTGTATTCTTTGGTTGGTGGTTTAGTTCCCTGGAGCTCTGGGAGTACTGGTTGTCTGATATTGTTCCTCCTATGGATCTGTAAACCTCTTCAGCTCCTTGGGTCCTTCCTCTAGCTCCTCCATTGGGTACTTTGTGATCAGTCCAATGGTTGGCTGAGAGCAACACCTCTGTATTTTTCAGGCACTGTCTCCTCTCAGGAGACAGTTATATAGGCTCCAGTTTGGCGTCCAATTGAGCTAAGGCTTGAAGCCTCTGAAATTCTGAAAGGACAGTCGGTGATTCGCTTGATTCTTGGGCACCAGGCACCTGTCACTAGTCACAGTTCTGCATCGATTTGTGGCTATCAGTCACATACGGGCAGTATGCAAGCCACTTGTAGATGTGACCTGTGCTCACATGGGCTCAAGACAAATCTCCATTTTAATGAGTTACCTATAGGCCTTCCCAGCCATTCCTCCCTGCAAAAGTTATTTAATCTTATGCCCACCCTGAAAAGGAAGGTATGGTTTTACATATCCACTTTCTGCCATGACAATAAATACCTTAAAACTGTGGACTCATGAACTCATGGATTGTTGCTTTTCATTGGGACCCACCATAGGGCGCCATGGAGAATGCCTTTGCCTATAGAACTGCTGTCTAATCTCTTGTAGAAGGCCTTCCAGCCAGGTGTTCCCCAAAGTCCAAGCTCAACCCTGCCACCACCAACAAGCCAAGGACTCTTCCTGCAGGACCAGCCAGAGATTCTCCCTTCACCCCCCTATTCTCTAGATTCAGCTTGTGGGCCCCTCCTCCATTTTTATCTCTTCTGCCGCTCGCTCCTGCAGCACCTGGGTATCAAGGAGCCTGAGAAGATAGCCAAGACCTCATCGCAGGCCTGGACCCCAGAGCCAGCTCTGACTGTCCTGTGCCTCAGACTGTCCTGCACCTCAGACTGTCCATTTCCACTCCCAAGAGAGGTGTCCCAGGGCTTCTCTATTGCCTAACACCTCACAGCAACAGCATGGTGTAAGTGCAGGTCAAAGCTCCTGGTCCTATCTCCCCGAGAGACCTTACCATGTGGAAGAGCTGATGCTGGACCCCATAAACCTACACTCTCTTAATATAATTTTTTCTTTGTTCCTCTCAGGCTTTTTCTTTCAGAGCCTCCTTATGACATTAATTTAGGGTCAACACTATTTCTCTTCACTCATAAAACTTATATCAGATATTTTTGATCATATCAGTCAGACTTATAAAAGCCACGGGGTTTCTTGCAATATAGTTCAATTTAAAAAATTATCGTCCAGATGTCCTTCAAATTACACAGTTTAAATGCTAAGTTTGCCAATTTGTCCCTCAGTTCAGATATTAACCAGCAACGATGGGTGATTAGGCAACACATAATTCATCCCTGACTTGGCTTTAACTTTTTGGTTTCAACTGCCTTTCAATAATTTTTTTCTGCTATACTTCTCAAAATCATACTTGCTTGTTTTATAGGGCATGATTAAACATCCAACTAAAACTCAGCGACAAGAAGGGCTCCAATTCTAAATTATATGTTAAAAGTCTTGGTAAATTATTCTTTCAGTAAGTGTATATATTCTTCAGTTTCAAAGGTCATAAATCTTTATTTTTCAATAATTATCTAAGAGATTTAATTCAGTTTTACATACACTTTGCAGAGATCTTGATAAATTTATTTACTTCATACTTAATTCACAATCTTGAAAATATGTAGACAACAGTGCTATGCAGTGTGAATTCAGATGTAATTAAAAAGACATCTTAATAAACTCACTATATATTATAAATATATAAATAATATATTTTAAAATGTATACATATTCTAGTAAAATGTCAAGGTCTTTAGGAAATTTTTATAGAACTTAAATACTGTTTCTAAAGACTGTCCTACCGTCCTTAGTATTCAAAAAAAAAAATCACAGTTTGGGTGTCTCTGCTAAGAACTGAAGATAATCATCAAGTATCTATTTGGTACTCTATAGTTTCTAATGTTTCTGAAGGGTTTCTTAAAACCAGCACTTAACTTTATAAGATTGTAAGTCATTGAAGTTGCACCTTCTTTTTTCCAATTTTTCTATAGTCATTCTGAATTTGGATTTAAAAAAGTCTTTGAGTTTTTATTTATCATGTTCAATTAAGTCTACAGAGGATCTGCATATGCTTTCTGTTTATAGTACCAAGGAAGGAGAAATCTTCCACAGATGACACAATGAACTTTTCAATAATGGCAATGTGCAGAAAGTACACAAGCATTTCATTTAAATACTATCAATGCATTGAATTTACAGTAAGATAGTCATTTATTCCCTACATTGCCAAGCTAGGTAATGTGTATAATTTACATACAATTTTGAAATCAAAGAATATTATAATTCTGCTGTAAAGAATAGAACTAAAGAATTTACCTTCTTAACATCTGGTCAGTTCTCTCACAAACATAAAGGTAGCCTTGTGTTCTGATCTGAGTATAAAGCCTCTAAATATCATCAGTTCTCATGGTAATAAATTTTCCAGACCAACATCACTGATAATTTCAGGCCAAGCTGACCATTCTCTTATTTTCTACTAGTAATTTTAATCTATCTAGAGCATAGAGAATATTATATTTGAGGGACTAGGAGAGTATTCTTTCCATGTTCTTCTTACTTATGGTACTGTTTAAGCTACATTAGTTATGATAAACTAATATATGCTATATTGGCTTAATTCCTTAACAATGGTTGTTTTCCTGGGGTGAGTTCATTGACTGTAAATCTATCATTGTATGCTTCCTTAGTTGCCATCCTTTTTTCTCAATATATCATTTTATTTTTCTAAAATACATGAAACATAAAACTTTTAAATATAAAATTTGGTGGTATTAAGTACATTTGTAATCACCTTTACCTCCCTTATCCATTTTATGTACATCACTCCAAATTTAAACTATGCATGAAATTATAGACCCGAATTCTTTCTTTCTTTCCATGCCAGAACCCAGAAGTGACTTTCCTATCATATCTGTCAATCTGATATCCTAGGTAACTAAGATAAATGAAAATAAGTGATTCTTAACAATATTGTATTTGCTGCCCTAAAGGTGAAGGGAAGCAAACAAGACTTACTTCCCTTAAATAGTTAATATTACAATTACACAGACTGGTTTACTTCAAACAATAGAAAATTTTATTGCTTATATGTTTGGATCCATAGGGTAATGCAGGCTTTTTAAAACTTCTTTTTTATCTTTAAATAATATTTTTATTAATTCTTTGAGAATTTCATAAAAAATTTTTACTATTTTGATCATGCTCAATGCCACTCTTCAGTTCCTCCCTATGTTCACTTTCTTTGCCCTCCCGTTTTATACCTTCCAGATTAAGTTGTGTTCTTTTATCTAGCAATAGAGTTCAGTTTGTGATACCCGAAATGCCCTGAATATTTTAACACCATAAAAAAAAAAGTATTGTCTCTGTTTCAGTAACTACTAGATAGTAATAATTTTTCAGCTAGGGATACTATTTTATATCTACCTTCTATATTCTACAATGGAATTATGTCTGCCATAGGCCTTTTGCATATCATTATAATCCCTGTAAATTTATAAGCAACTCTCCTGTTGTGTTGGAAAAACAATGTTTCCTTGAGGTTATCTACTACCTATGAGGCTCATACAATCTTTTGTCCCCCTGTTGCCCAATTATAATTATAGTTCTTTTATATATAGTGTTTTGAGAGTTTTTCTCATATAAATCCTCTTTTATATCTAATAAACCATCCTCCATACTCTTGTTTCTGTTCCTATTCACATCATATATATTATCTATGAATATTTTGAGTGGGCTTTTATTCCTAGGACAAATGACACTTCACTATGGGGCAAGATCCATAGTGCTTTAACAACATTTCAGTGAGTACTGGTGTTACTATATTTTTAGCAGTTATGACTATAGTTCTTTTACCTTGAAGCTCTTTCACCAAGCTACAGTACTGAGGTAATGCTATCCTCATATAATGATTTATACTGGTCTTGTTTTATTTTATTTTTTTTAAAAGTGTGTGAGGGATGAATACTAATTATTTAAATAATTTCTTTGTATTTGAAATTACATTTATTTTCAGAAAAATCTATAAAATATTTCAATTTAATATTACTGTTACTAACATAGTTTGGACATGGAATTTTAATGTTTTCTGCTTACTGACATTTTCTGTTTAAAATAAAGTTGGGAACTCCATACATGACCAATGACTCTTAAATGTATACAACTCTCCTGCTCTCTTCCCATAGATCCAAAAGTGGAAATACTTTATTTAATTATAGTCTATACAGACGTATATATATATATGTATATTCATATATTATATATAATATATATAAACACATTATATATTATGCAATGCATTATATTGTATATAACATATATACATTATATATATTGTATTCTATGTATGTATTTATTAGTATATATTATATAATATAATATAATATAATAAATATAATATAATATAATATAATATAATGTTATGTTATATTATATTATATTATATTATATTATATTATATTATATTATATTATATTATATTAAATATGTGTGTGCATATTTAGACTTTCACTCCTACACGTGTGCCAAAAGCTGACCACTTAAGACTGAACAATGTATGAAGAAAATCATCATTTAGATTAAGCCAATTCTTGCTCTCTTCATGAACACTGATGACCTTTAGTTATTCATCTAGGGTAGGTACATGCGGATTTTCACATGTCCACAAAGACATGCCAACTGATGTTGTCAGCATGTTGCTATTTATTGTTCAGGCAACTGTATCCTTGAAATTTCATGGGTGTGTTCTTCCTTTAATGTCTAGAAAACATCATTTAGTAACAAGTGTAATCAATAATGTACTAATTTAATACTTGGCTTTTCAATGTTTGGAACTTTTTAATTATTATTTTAAACTTCTAACTCAATATTAGCTTGTTTGGATTTGCTATAGTTTCAGATTTAGTCAGTGTAGGATGAAAATTTCTAAATATTTACTTATTCAATGTTCTCTCTCATTTTTGATGTTCTCTCCTTCTTCTCTAATTCTTTTGCTTTTTCATTATCTTCTAATTCTACATTTATCTTCATGGATTTGCCATATTCTAGGCAAGTTTCCTATCTCTCAGCTACAACTCTGAAACATCAACTTCCTTATTATTACATGATATTTATTTTATCTAGTTCATCAAGATAGAAAAACATTGCTATTGTATTAATGTGACTCTGAATTATTCTACTTTCAATATGGTAGTCATTCCTCTTTCCCTATGAGTTCATTCTTTTTACTCACAGCTACATGCTCTGAGTGAGTAACTTAGTATGTCATCCTATTCATACATCTTCAATTAATAGTCCTTATTGGGCCTTTTTGTAGCATTCTAATACATCATTTCTTTTATTATTATTATTATCATTATTATTATTATTATTATTATTATTATCATTGCATATTTTATTTATTTACATTTCAAATATTATTCCCTCTCCTGGTGTCTTACCAAGCATCTCCTCACTCCACGTCCACTGCACTCCATTGAGCAAGGATATTAGAAAATGTTTACTCTCTTTTCTTACCATTTGTTTTGTCCACTTCTTAGGAAGTTTTGCTAGGCATTTTGAGGCATAATTAGAATATACTTTGGTTGATTCTCTTCTCTCATTTTCTGATTTGCTATCCCTGCAGAATAATGATGACAATAAGTAGTTTGCTTGTTTTAGACTCTTGTTGTTTACTAGAAAGAATAATTTCTGTACCAGTGAATCCCATGATAAAGAGATCAGACATTTCTTCTCATTTTAAAAATAAATATCCTATCACAATGAAGCACATATTTGGAAAGTATTTCCAATTTTGTTATATTTTTCCTTAAGGAACTTAAATGTCTTCAGAGAAAACAACATTCAGTTTTTCAATAAACTATTTGTTGATAATAACTTTAAAAACAAAAGTATTAGATTTATATGTTATAGTATTTCTATCTATTTACCTATACATTTCATAAAAAATATATAAATTGGCTATATGTATATTTTTTAAAAGCCGTTCCATCTGCTTGGATCAATCTCTGCAGATTTGTGCATAACTGATTTACTCATGAACTAAGAAAGCTTTCCCAGTTTTGATCCACATGAGTATCTTACTTGGGTATGACCCTCATGAAAATTACATTACTCTAAATATTTTTGCAATAAAAGGGTATGTGGTTAATAATCATATGAAAATAAAATACAAATTAGTTAATTAGTTAACTTTTGTTATTTTGTTTACATTAATATGTATGCTATGATTTTGTTCATTAAGAAGTACATTGAAAACAAGCAATCTTTTTAACTATCTGGTAGGTTTTATATTTCAGTATCTGTCATATAACATATATATATATATATATATATATATATATATATATATATATATATATATATATATACATACATATACATCACTATTTAAAATTAATTTAGATATTTTCAAATGTAGGATGGAATATAAATCAAATAAAAAAGATTAAAAATGCCATTAGACAGCCACTTCAGAACTCTGCCTCCCGTCAGTCAGGAGAGACTCACCTCCATCTTGGTTTCAGACTCCAGAGAGATCAGACAGACTGAGGTACAAAAACATAACCCAAGGCCAACATCGTGGGGGTCTAAGCCTGATGGGTGTTGGCCTGCACCCAGGCCCTGGGCTGTTCGGGGGCCATCGGGGTGCCAACCCAGCCAGGAGGATTTTTTGCCTGGGCCAGCGCGCACACTGCCATTTTGCCTACAGGACACCAGAGAGCTCTAGCAGGCAAAGCCGGCTAACAGGCATAGCCTGAGGCTAGCAAAGCGGGGGTCTAGGCCGCAACAGGACCTGGACTGACCCCAAGAACTGGGCAGCTTGGTGGGCCATCTGTGTGTCAACCCGCCCAGGAGGTTGTTAGCCCAGCAGACTCTCCCAGCACTTTCAGGGAGCGCAAGCACACAGGACCGCCATCCTGGCCACCTGACAGACCCAATTAACAGTCATAGCCCAAGGGGAACTTTGCTCGGACCTTGGCCTCCCAGGCTTTTACCTGGACCCAGGGCCTGAACAGCCAGGCTAGCCTTGTGTGCACCAACCTGGTTGGGAGATCGGCTACCCAGCAGAGTGATCAGCACTCAGAAAAGGTCCCAGCAGCATACACCATCAGCACTCCCTGAAGGTGCAAACGGGCTCATTTTGGTTCAGAGACACAATCTGGGGCAAAGCACACTAGACCTGCAAGGGCACCCAAGAGGAGGACAGCACAGCAGCAATCTGCTACAGGGGAAACCCAGCCATATAGTGTTGCAGTAATAGCCCCAGAGCCCCTCCAGAGGCCCAAACACCAGCCAGGGACAAGACCAACTAACTCCAGAGAACACGATGGCAAAGGGCAAATGCAGGAATGCTACTAACAGAAATCTAGGCAATATGGCAGTATCTGAACCAAGCTGTCCAACATCAGCAAACCCTGATTATGCAAAAACAACAGAAAAAGAATATTTGGATTTAAAATCACTGTTCATGATGCTGCTAGAAGAACACAAAAAGGACATATATGAATCTCTTAAAGAAATACAGGGGAACATGAATAAGCTAGAAACCCGTATAATGGAAACAGAAAAATGACTTAAAGAAATGCAGGAGAATAAGGCTCAAGATATAGAAGCCAATAAAGAAGAAACGCAAAAAAAAATTTAAAGAAATGCAGAACTTGAGTCAAGAGGCAGAAGTCATGAAAGAGGAAACACAAAAACCTCTTAAAGAATTACAGGAAAACAGAAACAAACAAATGATGGAACTGAGCAAAACCATCCTGGATCTAAAAACAGAAGTAGAAACAACTAAGAAATCACAAAGGGAGAAAACTTTGGAGATAGAAAACCTTGAGAAGAAATCAGGGGCCATAGATGCAAATATAAACAACAGAATACAAGAGATGGAAGAAAGAATTTCAGATGCCGAAGATACCATAGAAACCATTGACTCAACAGTAAAAGAAAATGCAAAATGCAAAAAGCTCTTATCCGAGAACATCCAGGAAATCCAGGATACAATGAGAAGACCAAACCTAAGGATTATAGGTATAGATGAGAGTAAAGATTTACAACTAAAAAGGCCAGCAAATATCTTTAACAAAATTATGGAAGAAAACTTTCCCAACTTAAAGAGAGAGATACCTATGAATATACAAGAAGCCTACAGAACTCCAAACAGACTGGATCTGAGCAGAAATACCTCTTGCCACATAATAATTAAAACCCCAAATGCACTAAACAAGGAAAGAATATTAAAGGCAGTAAGAGGAAAAGGCCAAGCAACATATAAAGGAAGACCTATCAGAATCACACCAGACTTCTCACCAGAGACCATGAAAGCTAGAAGATCATGGGCAGATCTCATGCAGACTCTAAGAGAACACAAATGTCAGCCAAGACTACTATACCCAGCAAAACTCTTGATCACAATAGATGGAGAAACCAAGACATTCCATGACAAAACCAAATTTACACAGTATCTTTCCACAAACCCAGCCAGCTCTACAAAGAATAATAGGAGGAAAACTCCAATACAAGGAGGGAAACTACACCCTGGAAAAAGTAAGATAGTAACCTTCCTTCATCAAACCCAAAAGTAGATAATCACTCAAACATAAAAATAACATCAAAAATGACAGGAAGTAATAATCTCTATTCCTTAATATCTCTTAACATCAATGGACTCAATTCCCCAATAAAAAGACATAGACTAACAGACTGGATAAGGAAACAGGGCCCTACAATTTGCTGTATACAGGAAACACACCTAAATGTCAAAGACAAAAACTACCTTAGAGTAAAAGGCTGGAAGACAATTTTACAAGCCAATGGTCTCAGGAAATGAGCCGGAGTAGCCATTCTAATATCAGATAAAATTGACTTTCAACCTAAAGCCATCAAAAGAGACACTGAGGGACACTTCTTGCTGGTCAAAGGAAAAATCCACCAAGAAGAACTTTCAATTCTGAAAATCTATGCGCCAAATGCAAGGGCACCCTCATTTGTAAAAGAAACTTTACTAAAGCTCAAAGCACACATTGCACCTAACACAATAATTGTGGGGGACTTCAACACTCCACTCTCCTCAATGGACTGATCAGGAAAAAGAAACTAAACAGGGACACAGTAAAACTAATTGACACTTTGGACCAATTGGATTTGACTGATGTTTATAGAACATTTCACCCTAAAGCAAAAGAATATATCTTTTTCTCAGCACCCCATGGTACCTTCTCCAAAATCGACCATATAATTGGTCACAAGACAGACCTCAACAAATACAAGATCGAACCAATCCCATACCTCCTATCAAATCTCTATGGTGTAAGAGTGGTTTTCAATAGCAACAAAAACAACAGAAAGCCCACATACACATGGACGCTGAACAATACTCTACTCAATGACACCTTGGCCAAAGAAGAAATAAAGAAAGAAATCA
Source organism: Apodemus sylvaticus (assembly GCF_947179515.1). Lineage (NCBI taxonomy): Eukaryota > Metazoa > Chordata > Mammalia > Rodentia > Muridae > Apodemus > Apodemus sylvaticus. Next base: position 60,235,324 of record NC_067477.1, read on the forward strand.
GACACTTTTTGGAATTTAATGAAAATGAAGGCACAACATACCCAAATCTTTGGGACACAATGAAAGCAGTGCTAAGAGGAAAACTCATAGCCCTGAGTGCCTCCAAAAAGAAAATGGAGAGAGCATATACTAGCAGCTTAATGACACACCTGAAAGCCCTGGAACAAAAAGAAGCTATTTCACCCAGGAGGAGTAGAATGCAGGAAATCATCAAACTCAGGGCTGAAATCAATCAAGTGGAAACAAAGAGAATCATACAAAGAATAAACGAGTCCAGGATCTGGTTCTTTGAGAAAATCAACAAGATAGATAAACCCTTAGCCAGACTGACCAAAGGGCACAGAGAAAGTATCCAAATTAACAAAATTAGAAATGAAACAGGAGATATTACAACAGAAACTGAGGAAATCCAAAAAATCATCAGATCCTACTACAAAAGAATATACACAACACAACTGGAGAATCTGGAGGAAGTGGACAATTTCCTAGACAGATACCAAATACCAAAATTAAATCAGGACCAAATAGATCATCTAAACAGTCCCATAACCCCTAAAGAAATAGAAGGGGTCATTGAAAGTCTTCCAAACAAAAAAAGCACAGGACCAGATGGTTTCAGTGCAGAATTCTATCAGACCTTCAAAGAACACCTAACACCAATACTCTTCAAGCTATTCCACAAAATAGAAACAGAAGGAACCCTACACAATTCCTTCTATGAAGCCACAATTACGCTGATACCAAAACCACACAAAGATCCAACAAAGAAAGAAAACTTCAGACCAATCTACCTTATGAACATCAATACAAAAATACTCAATAAAATTCTTGCCAACCGAATCCAAGAACACATCAAAACGATCATCCACCATGATCAAGTAGGCTTTATACCAGGGATGCAGGCTTGGTTCAATATACGGAAATCCATCAATGCAATCCACTATATAAACAAACTCAAAGAAAAAAGCCACATGGTCATTTCATTGGATTCTTAAAAAGCATTTGACAAAATTCAGCATCCTTTCATGCTTAAAGTCTTGGAAAGAACAGGAATTCAAGGCCCATACCTAAACATAATAAAAGCAATATACAGGAAACTGGTAGCCAACATCAAACTAAATGGAGAGAATCTTGAAGCAATCCCACTAAAATCAGGACTAGACAGGGCTGCCCCCTTTCTTCTTATCTTTTCAATATTGTACTTGAGGTACTAGCTCGGACAATTAGACAACACAAGGAGGTCAAAGGGATACAAATTGGAAAGGAAGAAGTCAAACTATCACTATTTGCAGACAACATGATAGTCTACCTAAGTTACCCAAAAAACCCCACTAGAGAACTCATACAGCTGATAAACAACTTCAGCAATGTAGCAGGTTATAAAATCAACTCAAGCAAATCAGTGGCCTTCCTATACTCAAAGGATAAGCAGGCTGAGAAAGAAATTAGGGAAATGACCCCCTTCACAATAGCCACAAACAGTATAAAGTATCTTGGGGTGACTCTTACTAAACATGTGAAAGATTTATATGACAAGAACTTCAAGACTCTGAAGAAGGAATTTGAAGGAGACCTCAAAAAATGGGAAAACCTCCCATGCTCATGGATCGGCAGGATCAATATAGTTAAAATGGCCATTTTGCCAAAAGTAATATACAGATTCAATGCAATACCCATCAAAATCCCAACTCAATTCTTCACAGAGTTAGAAAGAGCAATTCTCAAATTCATCTGGAATAACAAAAAACCCAGGATAGCTAAAACTATTCTCAGAAACAAAAGAAAGTCTGGGGGAATCAGTATCCCTGACGTCAAGCAATACTATAGAGGAATACTGTTAAAAACTGCATGGTATTGGTAAAGTGACAGACAGGAGGATCAATGGAACAGGATTGAAGATCCAGAAATGAACCCACACCCCTATGGCCACTTGATCCTCGACAAAGGGGCTGAAAACATCCAATGGAAAAAAGATAGCCTTTTCAACAAATGGTGCTGGTTCAACTGGAGGTCAGCATGCAGAAGAATGCGAATTGATCCATCCTTGTCTCCTTGTACTAAGCTTAAATCCAAATGGATCAAGAACCTCCACATAAAGCCAGACACTCTGAAGCTAATAGAAAAGGAAATGGGGAAGACCCTTGAGGACATCAGTACAGGAGAGAGTTTCTGAACAGAACACCAATAGCATATGTTCTAAGATCAAGAATTGACAAATGGGACCTCATAAAATTACAAAGTTTCTGTAAGGCAAAGGACACCATCAAAAGGACAAATCGGCAACCAACAAACTGGGAAAAGATCTTCACCAATCCTACATCAGATAGACGGATAATATCCAATATATATATAAAGAACTCAAGAAGTTAGACTCTAGAAAACCAAACAACCCTATTAAAAAATGGGGTACAGAGTTAAACAAAGAATTCTCACCTGAAGAACTTCGGATGGCGGAAAAACATCTTAAAAAATGCTCAACTTCATTAGTCATTAGAGAAATGCAAATCAAAACAACCCTGAGATTTCACCTTACATCAGTCAGAATGGATAAGATTAAAAATTCAGGAGACAGCAGGTGTTGGAGAGGATGTGGAGAAAGAGGAACACTCCTCCACTGCTGGTGGGGTTGCAAATTGGTACAACCACTCTGGAAATCAGTCTGGCGGTTCCTCCAAAAACTGGGCACCTCTCTTCCAGAAGATCCTGCTATACCACTCCTGGGCATATACCCAAAAGATTCCCCAGCATGTAATAAGGATACATGTTCCACTATGTTCATAGCAGCCCTATTTATAATTGCCAGAAGTTGGAAAGAACCCAGGTATCCCTCAACAGAAGAGTGGATGCAAATAATGTGGTATATATACACAATGGAGTACTATTCAGCCATTAGAAACAATGAATTCATGAAATTCTTAGGCAAATGGATGGAGCTGGAGAACATCATACTAAGTGAGGTAACCCAGACTCAAAAGATGAATCATGGTATGCACTCACTAATAAGTGGATATTAACCTAGAAAACTGGAATACCCAAAACATAATCCACACATCAAATGAGGTACATGAAGAATGGAGGAGTGGCTCCTTGTTCTGGAAAGACTCAGTGAAGCAGTATACAGCAAAATCAGAAAAGGGAATTGTGAAGGGTTGGGTGGGAAAACAGGGTGAGGGAAGGGGACTGATGGGACTTTCGGGGAGTGGGGTTCCAGAAAAGGGGAAATCATTTGAATTGTAAATAAATATATCAATAAAAAAAGGAAAAAATGCCATTAGAAAATACATTCTTTTTCTATTAAATATAAGTACTTACCTCATGAATATTATGTACCCAAAATTCTTTGTCCTACCATTAAGCAAAAACTTCTTACAAAACTAATATTGTAATAAGCTGCTGAATATTTTGCATAATCATTTGAGTAATTTAGTAAAATTTAAAAGCAGAATGTTTGTATTGTATTCAAGTAATATTGCAAAATGTAAAGGTTGAAATAGCCCAGTATTTGAGAATATGTTTTGCTTTTAAGTGAACATGATTTCAGTTCCTTATGTCTACATCCAGCAGATGCCAAAGTATGCAGCTGGAGGTCGAAAGAATCTGATGCCTTCTTCTGGTTTCAATAATGTCTATATATGAATATTCTATAAAAGATAAAATGCTGAGGCATATTGCTGAGTTATTCATCAAATACTGAAATAATTGACTATTATATAAGATTTTAAAATCATTTGCCATAAATCCAATTTTAAAAGATTATTTTGAATATATATTTATTTTTAATTTTATAGACTAAAAGAGAATTTTTTTGCATTCATCCATTTTTGGAAAAAATAATGAAATGTAGACTCTTTGGTGGTGGTTGAAGTGGTAATTATCCTGGCCACTGAAATCCATAGGGTCTTATGCTTCATAAGCATATTTTACCTCTGAACTGTAATCCAAAACAAGTATACTGTGAGTCTATACAAGAAAATGGTTTGATTTGAGTAAGATTTTATGTTGCACTTGTTTAATAGAAAAATAAAAAAGGTAATGTTTCCATAAGAGATGAATTATTAACTAGTCATATTTAAAAACAATGAGTACAGAATTAGAGGTCAGGGGTGTTGGGGATGAGGACATCCATGTGCAGACAGGGGGTGTAGCAAAGAGGTATGGGATGTGGAACAGTTGGAGGGTAAATGGGGGGAGGACTAAAAAATGGAGTGTAAAAAATAATTAATTAAAAATTTTAATGAAATTTATTAATTAAAGAAGAAAAATGAATACAGATTGTAGACTATAGATTGTTAGATGATTAGATAGATAAACATAGGTAGATATGAGTAAATAGAAGATAGATCGACAAATAGATAGATTGATGATGCAGTGAGGTAGATAATGCATAAATAGAAGATAGATCGATAGATTGATGATAGATAAAGGAAAATGAGTTTACTTTTGCACTGGCTTAAGAATATGGCAATGGTAGAAATAGATATATCTATAATGATAACATAGACAAATTTGATAATTAGATTTTCATAAGTTCTCCATATACAAATTGACAGTTTATAATATATAAACCATTTTTTAAACAAATGAAAGTATTACTGAATTGCTAAGCCAATACCTATAACTCAATATCTCAGATTCTTCATATATTTTATGGTTATAAGGTTTTTAATGTTTTATTAATTATAATCTTCCCAGTTAATATATTTCTTAATATAAATGCACATATACAAGTTCTCTCAGTAAAATATATAACAGCCATTTAATTGAGAGTTTAGATATTATGTTTAATAATGTAAATTGATACATGTATATACATAGATAGATAGCCATACTCAGAAGGTATGGAACCAATAGAATATATTTGCAATAATTAAAGCAGATATATTAGAGGGACCACATGGTTAGATGCTGAAAAGTTGTCTAGTGATTTTCATATGGAGTAAACTGAGAAATGAGTAGCTCTCCATCTCAGTCCTTAAGAGAGATTAATGATATAGTCTGAAGCAGGAGGCTTGGATGCTGAGTTGAGTTTTGGTGGTAGTAGCCCACATCCAGGGGTGAAGGCCACTGATCTGGTAGGGCTACTTCTAGTTTATGACAAAATAGCTTTGTAACTGAGGGTTACAGTGAAGAATGTTGGTGTTAGGTTTAATAAGAAAAGCTTCAATTTTGAGGTATTTTCAGTTCTTATCATTCACAGTTGTATGGGAATGAGATTTATAAGTAAAGTATTTTTTATAGAAAAACAATACCATGGGAATTTTGCATTTTATTACTTCAGTTTAAAATGCAGCACAGAAGAAATTTTCTTAGTTTCTGAAATTATTTCATATGAGAGAAGGCAAGAGTATTATTTTTGCTCAGCATAGAGACACACAATAATTTTTTATTACTAGTAAAACTAGTCTGTTTTATATTTTCTATGCCTTTATTCGTATATTGATATTCAGTATATATTTTTGTCTCATTTGGGGTAATATCAATTTTTGTTAATCTAGAATTCCTCGATATTGAATTGAAAACTGCATTTCTTATCATTATCAACAATCCATGGAAATATAATACCAGATGACATGAAAAATAAACAAAATAAAAAAAAATCTTTTGCAGTCATCATTTGGTTCCCAAGAGACTCAAAGACAAGTAAGAGATTGGGGGAGCTCAATAGTGAAGAGAAAGAAAGAGAATTCCTCAGCTCTCCACTCTTTTGAAGTAACCAGTAGAAGAATTCTGGAGAAACTAAAAGGATCTTACCTGTGTGGACTAGGAGGCATATTTTTTGGGGGTTCATTTGTGGTTGGAATCAGACTGAAAACAATAGTATCAGTCTGCCATGGACTAAATACTAATAACTAATGAAGTACAGTTACAGTTTCTGCATGGTTTGTGCATGCATGGTATCATGACAGGTTTGCTTGATGCAGATGTAGGGTAACAGAGTTGTTCAGTTGCCATTCAGTTCTGGAGTTTGTGTTTATATAGTTAGTCTTTTAGAATCAGAGACTTATTTTGTTATATTTTCATTTACCATAACCCTAAAACATTGCTTGTTCTTCATTTTTACCAGTTTTCATAGACAGTGTATATGTGCTAAGGAAATTACACAGTAATGATAACAGTCCAAACTCAAAGGGTTTTTACTGTTATTTTTGTCATAGCTATTTAATTTATTGCATTTTGTATTCAAGCTTAATACTAGTAGAGTATTTGTAGCATATACAATATGGAAGAAATATTTTTTTATTTTTTAAAATTTTTTTTGAATATGTTGACATGGATTTCTTTTTTTTAATTATTTTTACTAGATATTTTCTTTATTTACATTTCAAATGTTATCCCACTTTTCTTGTTTGCCCTCTGAAAATTCCCTACCACATCCCCATTTCCCCTGCTCACTAACCAAACCACTCTCACTTTCCTGTCCTTGCATTCCCCTACACTAGGGCACTGAGCCGTCACAGGACCAATGGTCTCTCATCCCATTGCTGTACAACAAGGCAATCCTCTGCCTTGTGGCTAGAGCCATTGTTCCCTCTATGTGTACTCTTTGGTTGGTGGTTCAGTCTCTGGGAGCTCTGGGTGGCAGGTGGAGGTGGTCTGGTGGGTTGATATTGTTATTCCTTGTATTTGCAAACCCCTTCAGCTCCATCAGTCCTTTCTCTAACTCTGCCATAGGGGACAAATTTTTTAATTCTATTTATATTTTAAGAATTTCAGTTTTTGTTTTGGATTTTTATGGGAGAAAGAGAAAAAATAGAGAAGGAATGAAAAGAGACATAAAATTGGGTTGGTAGGAGGTGGATCTGGAATAACAAAAAACCCAGGATAGGGAAAACTATTCTCAACAATAAAAGAACATCTGGGGTAATCAGTATCCCAGACCTCAAGCAGTGCCACAGAGCATTAATGTTAAAAAACTGCATGGTATTGGTACAATGACAGGGAGGTAGATCAATGGAATATAATTGAAGACTCAGAAATGATCTCACAAATCAATGGTCCCTTGATCTTTGACAAAGGTGTGAAAACCATCCAGTGGAAAAAAGATAGCCTTTCAACAAATGGCGCTGGCTCAACTGGAGGTCAGAAAGCAGAATAATGCAAATCGATCCATTCTTATCTCTTGTACTAAGCTCAAGTCCAAGTGGATCAAGGACCTCCACATAAAACCAGACACACTGAAACTAATAGAAAGAAACTGGGGAGGAGCCTTAAACACATGGGCACAGGGGAAATTTTCCTGAACAGAACACCAATAGCCTATGCCCTAAGATCAAGAATTGACAAATAGGGCCTCATAAAATTACAAAGTTTCTGTAAGGCAAAGGATACTATCAATAGGACAAAAGGGCAACCAACAAACTGGGAAAACATCTTACTAACCCTACATCTGACAGAGGACTAATATCCAATATATACAAAGAACTCAAGAAGTTAGACTCCAGAGAACCAAATAACCCTATTAAAAAATGGGGTACAGGACTAAACAACAAATTTTCACCTGAGGAATATTGAATGGCTGAGAAGCACATAAAGAAATGTTCAACATCCTTAGTATTCAGGGAAATGCAAATCAAAACAACCCTGAGATTTTACCTCATACTGATCAGAATGGCTAAGATAAAAAAAACTCAGAAGACAGCAGGTACTAGGGAGGTTGTGGAGACAAAAGAACACTCCTCCACTACTGGTGGGATTGTAAGCTGGTACAGTCACTGTGGAAATTAGTTTAGTGTTTCCTCAGAAAACTGGGCATAATATTTCTGGAGGACCCTGCTATACCACTCCTGGGCATACACCCAGAGGATTTCCCAGGATGTAATAAGGACACATGCTTCACTATGTTCATAGCAGCCCTATTTATGATAGCCATAAGCTGGAAAGAACCCAGATGTCCCTCAAGAGGGATGGATACAGAAAATGTGGTATATTTACACAATGGAGTACTATTCAGCCATTAAAAACAATGAATTCATGAAATTCTTAGACAAATGGATGGAACTGGAGAATATCATCTTGAATGAGGTAACCCAATCACAAAAATACACTCATGGTATGCCCTCAAGTGGATAGTAGCCTAGAAGCTTGGGATACCCAAGACACAATTCATATATTAAATGATGCCTGAGAAGGAGGAGGAAAAAAGTATGGATCCTTGGTTCCTTTGTAACAAGGGGAAAAAGAAGAACACTTAAAGACAAAACGTTGAGCAGAGTCTGAGGAAAAGACCTTCCAGACTATGCCACCCAGGGATGCATCCCATATACAAAACCCAGACACTATTGTGGATAACAACCAGTGCTGGCGAACGAAAGCCAGATATAGCTATCACCTGGGATGCGTTCCTAGTGCATGACAAATACAGAGGGGAAAACTCTCAGCTATCTATTGAACTGAGCACAGAGTCCCCAATGGGGGAGCTGGAGAAAGGACCCAAGGAGCTGAAGGGGTTTGCAGCGTCACAGGAGGAACATCAATATGAGTCACCCAGTATTCCCACAGCTCCCAGGGACAAAAACCATCAACCAAAAAGTACACATGGAGTCACCCATGACTCCAGACACATTGGCAGCAGAGGATGGTCTTGTTAGACACCAAAGGGAGGAGAAGCCCTTGGTCCTGGAAGACTTGATGTGGTAGTGTAGAGGAAGACCAGGACAGGGAAGCAGGGAGGTTTGATTGGGGAAGGGGATTGGTTTATGTGATTTTCAGTAGAGGTGGGAACCAGGAAAGGTGACAACATTTGAAAGGTAAATAAACAATATACCTAATTTAAAAAAAAAAACAATCTGAATTAAAAAATTCTCCAAAAACAATTTAAATAGAAAAAAATATCCACAACTTTCTTTTAAATACACCTTCCATCCAGTGAACCCTTCAATTCTCTCTATACCCTTCTGTCTGCACATCCTTTCCCAATTTCTTGTCTTTGTCTTCCTCCTCCCTCTGCTTCACTCATTTTCTGTTAACCTACAGAATCAAATAAGTACTGCCCACCTAAACATAGAACTACTGCTCTTTAGGGTGCATGGGAAAGCTACAAGTGCTCAAATCCCTAAAAAGCCCAACTCACCTTTCCTCAGTTGCTATCCAGTGCCAGTACCTTCTAAATTCAGTGTGGAATCTTTCAAGTACATCTTTCATCCATGCTCGAAGTATAGCTTGCTTGGAGTTGGTCTGCTAGTTACAGGTACTTTACAAGCAATAGCAGCTATTTTATGTTCGTAGCTACATTTTTGCATAGGCCTTATTATATTTGGAAGACACTATTTGACAACATTACTTCTCTATCCTCTGGTCTTTGGATCAGCCTCTATCCAATAATACTTCTTGAGTCTTAAGAGTAGAAAGGAATGCCCAGATGTTCTATTTAGAGAGGAGCTGTCAATAATCATTCTCTGTAATTTTACCAATTGTTTTGGTGTGAATCAGAGGTCAGAGATGAACAGTATGCATATTACAGGGAGTGTTTAGAGGTGATTTAATGTTCAGAGGGGTATCTAAGGTAAAATTAATTTCTCATTTTCCTAAATGCAAACATACACTTAACAAGAAGTTAATGTTGTTCTGTTCCTTGTGATATAAAATATATGGAAAGCCTTAAATTCTTTACATTTTTACTTCTGATCTTATACATGAATTAATGCTAGGCATTAAAATATGGAATTTAAGACCTAAGGTTTTTAGAAACAATAGTCTGTAGATGCTAACAAAGCTTGTAAATGGAAGGCCCAGATCCTTTTCTCATGCAATGTCAATACCTTGGATCTTATAAATACATTATGTTGCTTTCCAAATGGGACTATATGTTGTCTACAAATCTGGAAATTTATATTCCTTTCATTTATATACTTCGAAAACAAAAAGCATAGTCAACATTGCAATAAACTATAATCACTGGAAATGAGAGCTAAATAAGACATCCTTCAAAACAAATACAAGAAAAGAGATTGATGGTATAAAGAAGATATGCATATATGCTTGAAAAAATTTATTAGCCTTCTTGTCAATTATCACTGAAAGTAATAGAACACAATTATCAATAGACCAAAATATCACAATCCAGCAGGCATTGAGTAGCCTTAGATTTAGAGATTTGAAGCCCAATATAGCTTCTTTCAGATCATTTTAATTTGATATGCATTTAGTGCTGTTTATTTGTGAATGTGTCATAGTAAATTAGTTTAGATTTATACTATAATTTTCTTCTATAAATGTTACCTATTACCATAAATGTATTTGTGTAAATCCCACATATTACAGTATATAAATTGTATTACATCAATTTCCAAAGCCGTGCTTACACAAGTAACTTAATTTTAAACTTATTTTGAGAAACTTTTAGTTTTATAGTAAATTTCAAACAGAAAAAATACAATTTTCCCCACACAATGCCTCCAGAACACCTGCTTAATCTCCCTGCTACTGGCAGTAGACTGTCCTACTTGACAATCCATGAATTAACATTGGCATCACATTATCACTCCTGTTCTGTTAGAGCTCATTATCACTGTTGTATATACTGTGGGTTTTACACACTAACTTATACCTGCTATTACAGAATCATACTGAATAATTTTCTCTGTCCTACACACACTTGATTTCTTCCAAACCCAAACCTGAAAACGACTGGCATTTTATTGTCTTCATAGATTTACTTTTTCCAATGTCTTATTACCATAACTATCCTTTCTGTGGAATTTTCAGATTTGCTCTTTTTACTCAGTCAGACATTCCTAAAGCTATTTGGTGCATTTCCATCACTAGAAAATTCATTTCTTTTTAGTTCAGAATAATATTCCATGCCCTGGATGTGCCACAATTTATTTATCCATTCACCCACAGAAGTTGCTCCTGGCTCTTTTCAACTTGGGAACTTATGAATAAATTCATTGTAATAGTCTTCACATAGAGAATTGTTTTCTACATAACATTTCAGCTCATCTAGAGGGATACAAGAAAATAATGATAGCACAATCCACTAGAATATGTTTATTTTTATAGAATTAAATACATTCTATTTCAAAATAGCCATGCCATTTAACTTTCCCACAATCACTGAGACCTTTATTTTTTTAACTTCTCATCTATACTCATGCCTGCAGTATTTGAATTATATTTTATCTTTGTTATTAAGTTTGTTATTTGATAGATTGATAATGAGTGTAAAATAGTCTGATTACTTTCACTTCTACCTTCTTTCATTTCCTTGCAACCCTTATCAACTTGCAACTTCCTACAGGTCATTCTTCATTGTTTACATTTTATTTTACTTTATGACCCCCTGGGTATAACCAGTTTAAGTATGGCAAAAACCTATAGCTTTTGTGAGTTCTTGGTGGCAAGCTGAGACGTACACAGAAGATACCATTTCATCATAGTTAGACAAAGAACATCATGACCAAAGTAATCTGGGGAGCAAAGGGTGATCTGACTTATATTTCTGCATTGCTGGTCATCATCAAAGGAAGTCAGGACAGAAACTAAAGAAGGGCAGGAGTCTGGAGAAAGGAACAGATGCAGAAGTCATGAAAGATGCTGCTTACTGGCTTGTTCCCTATGGCTTACTCAGAGCTTTCTTTGTTTTGTTTGTTTGTTTGTTTGTTTGTTTTTTCTTTCTCTTTTTGTCTTTCTGTTCTTTCTTTTCCTTCCTTCCTTCCTTCCTTCCTTCCTTCTGTCTCCTTTCCTCCCTCTCTCCCTCCCTCCCTCTTCCCTCACTTTTTTTCTTATTCACTTATTTATTCAATTTATATCCAGATCACCACTCCTGCCTCCTCCCAGTCCCACCCCTCACACAGCACCTTTCTTTACAAGGAGGACTCTACCCCCATCTGGTATTAACCCACACTGGCACTCAAGTCACTGAAGGATAAGGGACACCCTCTCCTATTAAGGTGGTCCAATTAGGGTAACAGGCATGCAACACAGTCAGGAATAGCACTCCACTCCAGTCCTTAAGGGACCTACATGAAGATCACGCTGTACATTTGATACATGTGAGTGTGTGGAGGGTAGGTATAGCTCATGGTATTTTGTTGATGCTTCATTCTCTGGAATCCCCCAAAGGTCTAGGATACTTGATTCAGTTCATCTTCTTATAAAGACTTTATCATCTTTGAGTCCCTCAATCCTTTCCGCACATCTTCCACAACATTCTCTGAGCTCCATCTAATGTTTGGCTGTAGGTCTCCACATTTGTTTCAGTTAACTGCTGGGTAGGGCCTCTCAGAGGACAGTTATGGTATCCTCCATCTGCAACCATAATAGTATCATTAATAGAATCAAGAACTTGTTCTTGCCCATGGAATAGATCTTAAGTTGGACCAGTCATTGTTTTGCTATTCCCCCAGCCTCTGATCCATCTTTGTCCTTCTACATCTTCTAGGTACAAATATTTAGTCTACAATTTCTGGGCAGGGTGTCCTTATCCTGTCTGGGGTCTGGCCTGACTACAAGAGGTGGCCACTTAAGGCTTCAGAACTCCAATTGCTAGGAATCTTACCTAGACTATAGACTCCCTGGGGCCTTCACTTTCCCTGGTCTTTGTCATGTTCTTCAGAAGTCCACTCCTCTGCAAGCTACCAATATCCATCCTGCCCCCTTTCCTATATGGGATCCTCTCCTTCACTTACATTCACCATCCCTTCTCCCACCTAGATCCCTCCATCCATACCCATTAGATGATGATTTTAGTTTTCCTTTTAAGTGAGATTCAAGCATTCTTGACTATCAGGAGCCTTGGACTCTCCTTATTTTTTGGCTTCTTGGGGTTTGTCAGTTGTAGAAAGATTATAATGTATTTTCTGGCCAATATCTGCTTGTATGTGAATACATACCATACATATCCTTTTAGGTCTGGGTTACCTCACTATAGATATTTTCTAGTTTCATTCATTTGCCTAAAAATTTCATGATGTCCTTGTTTTTAATAGCTGAATAGTATAAAATTGTGTAAATAAAGTATATTTATTTTTATCTGTTCTTTAGTTGAGAGACATCTAGTATATTTCCAGTTCTAGGTATTATGAATAAAGCTGCTATGAACATAAGTGCACAGGTATCCTTATGGTGTGGTGAAGCATCTTTTTTGCATATGCCCAGGAATGGTATAGATGTGTCTTGGGGTAAAACTGTTCCCTATACTATGAGAAATTGAAAAATTGATTCCCAGAGTGGATGTACAAGTTTGCACTTGTACCAAAAATGGAAGAGTGTTGCCTTTGCTCCATATCCTATCCCTTGAGGGTTGTTGTTTTTGTTGTTGCTGTTATTATTATTATTGTTGTTGTTGTTGCTGTTGTTGTCATTGTCGTCTTTGTTGATGTTGTTTGTATCATTTCTCTCTCTTTTTTAATTATTTAATCTTTTTTTTTTTTACAGTACCGATGTTATTCTCCTGGTCTACCCTCCAATTGTTCCACATCCCATACCTCCTCCTGGCACCCTTGTCTCCACTAGGATGTCCCCAACCCAACCACAACCCCACCAGACCTCTAACCTCCTTGGGCCTCCAGTTTCTTGAGGGTTAGCTGCATCTTTTCTGACTGAGTCCAGACTGAGCAGTCCTCTGCTATGTGTTGGGGGCCTCATATCAGTTGGTGTATGCTGTTTAGTTGGTGACTCAGTGTCTGAGAGATCTTTGGGGGCCAGGTTAGGTAAAACAGCTGTTCCTCTTACAGGGTTGCCATCCTCTTCAGCTTCTCCCAACTTTTCTTAATTCAGCCACAGTGGTCAGCTGCTTCCGTCCATTGGTTGGGTTAAATATCTGCATCTGATTATTTCAACTGCTTGTTGGGTCTTTTGGAGAGCTGTCATAATAGGTCCCTCTTTGTGAGCACACCATAGCCTCAGTAATAGTGGCAGGACTTGAGCTGAATCCCAATTTAGTCCTGTCACTGGATCTACTTTTCCTAAGTCTTTTCTCTATGTTTGTCCATGCAGTTCTTTCAGACAGGAACAATTATGGGTCAGAGTTTTCGACTGTGGGATGGCAGTTCCATCCCTCACTTGATGCTCTGTCTTTCTGTTGAATGTGGTACTACAAATTTCCTCTCCCTACTATTTGGCATTTCATCTAAGATCAATGGGAATTGAATCCTGAGAGTGTCTCACCTCCTAAATCTCTGATACATTCTGAAGGGTCTTCCCACCCGCTATGTTCCAAGGTTGCCTGTTTCCATTCTTTCTGCTGGCCCCCAGAGCTTTGGTTCTATTTGCTTAGGCAATATCTGATCATATTCCCCTCTTCCCCTCCCTGTCCTCTTTCCCACCCATGTCCCTCCTTCCTTCCCTCTGCCTACTGTGATTGCTTCCTTCTCCCTCCCAAGTGGGATTTAGGCATCCTCATTTGGGCTCTTTGGCTTGTTAAATTTTTTGAGTTTTATGGTTTGTATCCTGGGTATTCTGTACTTTTTATGATGAAATCAGAGTCACCTGATTTGTATTCCCCTGATGGATAAGGGCATTGAGCATTTTTTTAGATATTTTCTTTATTTACATTTCAAATGTTATCCCCTTTCTTAATTTCCCCTCCAAAAACCCCTATTCCATCCCCTCCCCCTGATCACTAACCCACCCACTCACACTTCCCTGTTCTGGCATTCCCCTTCACTGGATCAAGGAGCCTTCACAGAACCAAGCGCCTCTCTTCTCGTTGATGTCCGTAAAGGCCATCTTCTGCTACATACATGGCTGGAGCCATGGGTCACTCCATGTGTATTCTTTGGTTGGTTATTTAGTCCCTGGAAGCTTTGGGGGTACTAGTTGGTTCATATTGTTGTTCCTGCTATGGGGCTGCAAATCGTTCAGCTCCTTGGATCCTTTCTCTAGCTCTTCCATTGGGGAACCCGTGCTCAGTCCAAGAGTTGGTTGAGAGAATCCACCTCTGTACTGGTCAGGCACTATCAGATCCTCCCAGGAGACAGCAATATCAGGCTCCTGCCATTTCTTTAAGAGTTTCTTGGCCATTAGAGATTCCTCTATTGAGAATTCTCTTTTTATCTCTGTATCCCATTTTTTTGAATATTTTTTTAAATTTATTGATATATTTAATTACATTTAAAATGATTTCCCCTTTTCTGGACCCCAACTCCCAGAAAGTCCCATCAGTCCCCTTCCCTCCCCCTGTTTTCCCACCCAACCCTTCCCACTTCCCTGTTCTGATTTTGCTCTATACTGCTTCACTGAGTCTTTTCAGAACAAGGGGCCACTCCTCTGTTCTTCTTGTACCTCATTTGATGTGTGGATTATGTTTTGGGTATTCCAGTTTTCTAGGTTAATATCCACTTATAAGTGAGTGCATACCATGATTCACCTTTTGAGTCTGGGTTACCTCACTTAGTATGATGTTCTCTAGCTCCATCCATTTGCCTAAGAATATCATGAATTCATTATTTCTGATGGCTGAATAGTACTCCATTGTGTAGATATACCACATTTTTTGCATCCACTATTCTGTTGAGGGATACCTGGGTTCTTTCCACTGGCAATTATAAATAGGGCTGCTATGAACATAATAGAGCATGTATCATTATTACATGGTGGGGAATCCTCTGGGTATATGCCCAGGAGTGGTATAGCAGGATCTTCGGGAAGTGAGGTGCCCAGTTTTCAGAGGAACCGCCAGACTGCTTTCCAGAGTGGTTGTACCAATTTGCAACCCCACCAGCAGTGGAGGAGTGTTCCTCTTTCTCCACACCCTTTCCAACACCTGCTGTCCCCTGAATTTTTAATCTTGGCCATTCTGACTGGTGTAAGGTGAAATCTCAGGGTTGTTTTGATTTGCATTTCCCTAATGACTAATGAAGTTGAGCATTTTTTAAGGTGTTTCTCTGCCATCCGAAGTTCTTCAGGTGAGAATTCTTTGTTTAAATCTGTACCCCATTTTTAATAGGGTTGTTTGGTTTTCTGGAGTCTAACTTCTTGAGTTCTTTATATATATTGGATATTATCCCTCTATCTAATGTAGGATTGGTGAAGATCTTTTCCCAATTTGTTGGTGGCCGATTTGTCCTTTTGATGGTGTCCTTTGCCTTACAGAAACTTTGTAATTTTATGAGGTCCCATTTGTCAATTCTTGATCTTAAAGCATATGCTATTGGTGTTCTGTTCAGGAACTTTCTCAATATACCGATGTCCTCAAGGGTCTTCCCCAGTTTCTTTTCTATTAGCTTCAAAGTGTCTGGCTTTATGTGGAGGTCCTTGATCCATTTGGATTTGAGCTTAATACAAGGAGACAAGGATGAATCAATTCCCAATCTTCTGCATGCTGACCTCCAGTTGAACCAGTACCATTAGTTGAAAAGGCTATCTGTTCTCCATTGGATGTTTTCAGCCCCTTTGTCGAAGATCAAGTGGCCATAGGTGTGTGGGTTCATTTCTGGATCTTCAATCCTGTTCCATTGATCCTCCTGCCTGTCACTGTACCAATACCATGCAGTTTTGAACACTGTTGCTCTGTAATATTGCTTGAGGTCAGGGATACTGATTCCCCCAGACTTTCTTTTGTTGCTGAGAATAGTTTTAGCTATCCTGGGTTTTTTGTTATTCCAGATGAATTTCATAATTGCTCTTTCTAACTCTGTGAAGAATTGAGTTGGGATTTTGATGGGTATTGCATTGAATCTGTAGATTGCTTTTGGCAAAATGGCCATTTTAACTATATCGATCCTGCCGATCCATGAGCATGGGAGGTTTTCCCATTTTTTGGGGTCTTCTTCCATTTCCTTCTTCAGAGTCTTGAAGTTCTTGTCATACAGATCTTTCACATATTTGGTAAGAGTCACCCCAAGGTACTTTATACTGTTTGTGGCTATTGTGAAGGGGGTCATTTCCATAATTTCTTTCTCAGCCTGCTTATCCTTTGAGTATAGGAATGCCACTGATTTGCTTGAGTTGATTTTATAACCTGCTACTTTGCTGAAGTTGTTTATCAGCTGTAGGAGTTCTCTAGTGGAGTTTTTTGGGTCACTTAGGTAGACTATCATGTCATCTGCAAATAATGATAGTTTGACTTCTTCCTTTCCAATTTGTATGCCTTTGACCTCCTTATGTTTTCTAATTGCCCGAGCTAGTACCTCAAGTACAATATTGAAAAGATAAGGAGAAAGGGGGCAGCCCTGTCTAGTCCCTGATTTTAGTGGGATTGCTTCAAGTTTCTTTCCATTTAGTTTGCTGCTGGCTACCGGTTTGCTGTATATTGCTTTTACTATGTTTAGGTATGGGCCTTGAATTCCTGTTCTTTCCAAGACTTTAAGCATGAAAGGATGCTGAATTTTGTCAAATGCTTTTTAAGAATCCAATGAAATGACCATGTGGTTTTTTTCTTTGAGTTTGTTTATATAGTGGATTGCATTGATGGATTTCCGTATATTGAAACAACCCTGCATCCCTGGGATAAAGCGTACTTGATCATGGTGGATGATCATTTTTATGTGTTCTTGGATTCGGCTGGCAAGAATTTTATTGAGTATTTTTGCATTGATGTTCATAAGGGAGATTGGTCTGAAGTTTTCATTCTTTCTTGGATCTTTGTGTGGTTTTGGTATCAGCATAATTGTGGCTTCGTAGAAGGAATTGGGTAGGGTTCCTTCTCTTTCTATTTTGTGGAATAGTTTGAAGAGTATTGGTGTTAGGTCTTCTTTGAAGGTCTGATAGAATTCTGCACTGAAACCATCTGGTCCTGTGCTTTTTTTGGTTGGAAGACTTTCTATGACCCCTTCTATTTCTTTAGGGGTTATGGGACTGTTTAGATGATCTATTTGGTCCTGATTTAATTTTGGTATTTGGTATCTGTCTAGTAAATTGTCCATTTCCTCCAGATTCTCCAGTTGTGTTGAGTATAGGCTTTTGTAGTACGATCTGATGATTTTTTGGATTTCCTCAGTTTCTGTTGTAATATCTCCCTTTTAATTTCTAATATTGTTAATTTGGATAGTTTCTCTGTGCCCTTTGGTCAGTCTGGCTAAGGGTTTATCTATGTTGTTGATTTTCTCAAAGAACCAGCTCCTGGACTCGTTGATTCTTTGTATGGTTCTCTTTGTTTCCACTTGATTGATTTCAGCCCTGAGTTTGATGATTTCCTGTCTTCTACTCCTCCTGGGTGAAATAGCTTCTTTTTGTTCCAGGGCTTTCAGGTGTGTCATTAAGCTGCTGGTATATGCTCTCTCCATTTTCTTTTTGGAGGCACTCAGGGCTATGAGTTTTCCTCTTAGCACTGCTTTCATTGTGTCCCAAAGATTTTGGTATGTTGTGCCTTCATTTTCATTAAATTCTAAAATGTCTTTAATTTCTTTCTTTATTTCTTCTTTGGCCAAGGTGTCATTGAGTAGAGTATTGTTCATCCTCCATGTGTATGTGGGCTTTCTGTTGTTTTTGTTGCTTTTAAAAACCACTCTTACACCATAGTGATCTGATAGGATGCATGGGAGTAGTTCGTTCTTCTTGTATTTGTTGAGGTGTGTCTTGTGACCAATTATATGGTCGATTTTGGAGAAGGTACTATGACGTGCTGAGAAAAAGGTATATTCATTTGCTTTAGGGTGAAATGTTCTATAGATATCAGTCAAATCCAATTGGTCCAAAGCTTCAATTAGTTTTACTGTGTCCCTGTTTAGTTTCTGTTTTCCTGATCGGTCCATTGAGGAGAGTGGAGTGTTGAAGTCCCCCACAATTATTGTGTTAGGTGCAATGTGTGCTTTGAGCTTTAGTAAAGTTTCTTTTACGAATGAGGGTGCCCTTGCATTTGGCGCATAGATGTTCAGAATTGAAAGTTCTTCTTGGTGGATTTTTCCTTTGACCAGCAAGAAGTGTCGTCCTTCAGTGTCTCTTTTGATGACTTTAGTTTGAAAGTCAATTTTATCTGATATTAGAATGGCTACTCCGTCTCGTTTCCCGAGACCATTGGCTTGTAAAGTTTTCTTCCACCTTTTTACTCTAAGGTAGTTTTTGTCTTTGACATTTAGGTGTGTTTCCTGTATGCAGCAAAATGTAGGGTCTTGTTTCCTTATCCAGTCTTAGTCTATGTCTTTTTATTGGGGAATTGAGTCCATTGATGTTAAGAGATATTAAGGAATAGAGATTATTACTTCCTGTCATTTTTGATGTTATTTTTATATTTGAGTGATTATCTTCTTTTGGGTTTGATGAAGGAAGGTTACTATCTTACTTTTTCCAGGGTGTAGTTTCCCTCCTTGTATTGGAGTTTTCCCCCTATTATTCTTTGTAGAGCTGGGTTTGTGGAAAGATATTGTGTAAATTTGGTTTTGTCATGGAATGTCTTGGTTTCTCCATCTTTTGTGATTGAGCGTTTTTCTGGGTATAGTAGTCTTGGCTGACATTTGTGTTCTCTTAGAGTCTGCATTAAATCTGCCCAGGATCTTCTAGCTTTCATGGTCTCTGATGAGAAGTCTGGTGTGATTTTGATAGGTCTTCCTTTATATGTTACTTGGCCTTTTTCTCTTACTGCCTTTTATATTCTTTCTTTGTTTAGTGTATTTGGGGTTTTAATTATTATGTGGCGAGAGGTATTTCTGCTCAGATCCAGTCTGTTTGGAGTTCTGTAGGCTTCTTGTATATTCATAGGCATCTCTCTCTTTACGTTGGCGAAGTTTTCTTCCATAATTTTGCTAAAGATATTTGCTGGCCCTTTCAGTTGTAAATCTTCACTGTCATCTATACCTATAATCCTTAGGTTTGGTCTTCTCATTGTATCCTGGATTTCCTGGATGTTCTGGGATACAAGCTTTTGGCATTTTGCATTTTCTTTGACTGTTGAGTCAATGGTTTCTATGGTATCTTCGGCATCTGAAATTCTCTCTTCCATGTCTTGTATTCTGTTGTTTATATTTGCATCTATGGCCCTTCATTTCTTCTCAAGGTTTTCTATCTCCAAAGTTGTCTCCCTTTGTGATTTCTTAGTTGTTTCTACTTCTGTTTTTAGATCCAGGATGGTTTTGCTCAGTTCCATCATTTGTTTGTTTGTGTTTTCCTTTAATTCTTTAAGAGATTTTTTGGTTACCTCTTTCATGACTTCTGCCTCTTGACTCAAATTCTCCTGCATTTCTTTAAGTTTTTTTTTTTTTTTTTTTTTTTTTGCCTTTCTTCTTTATTGGCTTCTATCTCGTGAGCCTTATTCTCCTGCATTTCTTTAAGTGATTTTTCTGTTTCCATTGTACGGGTTTCTAGCTTATTCAGGTTCCCCTGTATTTCTTTTTTTTCATATTTTTATTTAATTTTATTTATTCATTTTACATCCAGATCGCTGTCTCCCTTTCAGGTCTCCTCCTCACACAGTCCTTCTGCTTCTCCTCTGAGAGGATGAGAGACCTGCTTACTATCTCACTACCCTGGCCTATCAAGTCTTTGCAGATTAGGCTCATCCTTTCATAGCGAGGCCAAACAAGACAGCCCGATTACGGGGAAAGGGTTCCAGAGACAAGCAACATCTTTAGGTATATCCCTGCTCTAGTTGTTGAGGGACCCACATAAGCCTGTACTGCACATCTGCTATATATGTGCTGGGGATCTCGGTCCAGCTCATGCAGGCTCTTTGGTTGGTGACATTGGTCTTCCTATGGAGTTCCTATCCCCCAATCACCCTCAATCCTTCCTCCAGCTCTTCTATAAGAGTCCCAAAGCTCCATCCAATGTTTGACTATGGGTATCTGCATCTGTATCAGTGAGCTTGTGGGTGGAACATCTCAGAAGACATTTTGCTAGGACCCTGTCTATAAGCATAACAGAGTATCATTAATAGTGTCAGGGCTTGGAGCTTGCCCATGAAATGAGTGTCAGTTTGGGCTGGTTATTGGTGAGCCATTTCCTCAGTCTCTGTTTCATCTTTGTCCCTGCATTTCTTTTAGACAGTATAAATTTTGGGTCAAAAGTTTTTTGTTTTTTTTTTTAAATTTAAATGGTTTATATTTTTTTATTCGAAATATTTTTTATTTACATTTCAAATGATTTCCCCTTTCCTAGCCCCCCCCCTCACTTTTCGAAAGTCCCGTAAGCCCCCTTCTATCCCCCTGTCCTCCCACCCACCCCTTCCCACTTCCCCGTTCTGGTTTTGCTGAATACTGCTTCACTGAGTCTTTCCAGAACAAGGAGCCACTCTTCCTTTCTTCTTGTACCTCATTTGATGTGTAGATTATGTTTTGGGTATTCCAGGTTTCTAAGTTAATATCCACTTATTAGTGAGTGCATACCATGATTCACCTTTTGAGTCTGGGTTACCTCACTTAGTATGATGTTCTCTAGCTCCATCCATTTGCCTAAGAATTTCATGAATTCATTGTTTCTAATGGCTGAATAGTACTCCATTGTGTAGATATACCACATTTTTGCATCCACTCTTCTGTTGAGAGATACCTGGGTTCTTTCCAGCATCTGGCAATTATAAATAGGGCTGCTATGAACATAGTAGAGCATATGTCCTTATTACATGGTGGGGTATCCTCTGGGTATATGCCCAGGAGTGGTATAGCAGGATCTTCTGGAAGTGAGGTTCCCAGTTTTCAGAGGAACCTCCACACCCTCTCCAACACCTGCTGTCTCCTGAATTTTTAATCTTAGTCATTCTGACTGGTGTAAGGTGAAATCTCAGGTTTGTTTTGATTTGCATTTCCCTAATGACTAATGAAGTTGAGCATTTTTTAAGATGCTTCTCTGCCATCCGAAGTTCTTCAGGTGAGAATTCTTTGTTTAACTCTGTACCTCATTTTTTAATAGGGTGGTTCGGTTTTCTGGAGTCTAACTTCTTGAGTTCTTAATATATATTGGATAGTTAGTACCTCAAGTACAATATTGAAAAGATAAGGAGAAAGGGGGCAGCCCTGTCTAGTCCCTGATTTTAGTGGGATTGCTTCAAGTTTCTCTCCATTTAGTTTGATGCTGGCTACCGGTTTGCTGTATATTGCTTTTACTATGTTTAGGTATGGGCCTTGAATTCCCATTCTTTCCAAGACTTTAAGCATGAAAGGATGCTGAATTTTGTCAAATGCTTTTTCAGCATCCAATGAAATGACCATATGGTTTTTTTCTTTTGAGTTTGTTTATGTAGTGGATTGCATTGATGGATTTCCGTATATTAAACCAACCCTGCATTCCCGGGATAAAGCCTACTTGATCATGGTGGATGATCATTTTGATGTGTTCTAGGATTCGGTTGGCAAGAATTTTATTGAGTATTTTTGCATCAAAGTTCATAAGGGAAATTGGTCTGAAGTTCTCTTTCTTTGTTGGATCTTTGTGTGGCTTTGGTATCAGCGTAATTGTGGCTTCATAGAAGGAATTGGGTAGTGTTCCTTCTGTTTCTATTTTGTGGAATAATTTGAAGAGTATTGGTGTTAACTCTTCTTTGAAGGTCTGATAGAATTCTGCATTGAAACCATCTGGTCCTGTGCGTTTTTTGGTTGGAAGACTTTCTATGACTCCTTCTATTTCTTTAGGCGTTATGGGACTGTTTAGATGATCTATTTGGTCCTGATTTAATTTTGGTATTTGGTATCTGTCAAGGAAATTGCCCATTTCCTCCAGATTCTCCAGTTGTGTTGAGTACAGGCTCTTGTAGTAGGATCTGATGATTTTTTTGGATTTCCTCAGTTTCCGTTGTTATATCTCCCTTTTCATTTGTAAGTTTGTTAATTTGGATACTTTCTCTGTGCCCTTTGGTCAGTCTGGCTAAGGGTTTATCTATCTTGTTGATTTTCTCCAAAAACCAGCTCCTGTTTTTGTTGATTCTTTGTATGGTTCTCTTTGTTTCTACTTGATTGATTTCAGCCCTGAGTTTGATGATTTCCTGCCTTCTACTCCTCCTGGGCGAAATAGCTTCTTTTTGTTCCAGGGCTTTCAGGTGTGTCATTAAGCTGGTAATGTATGCTCTCTCCATTTTCTTTTTGGAGGCACTCAGGGCTATGAGTTTTCCTCTTAGCACTGCTTTCATTGTGTCCCATAGATTTGGGTATGTTGTGTCTTCATTTTCATTGTGTTCTAAAAAGTCTTTAATTTCTTTCTTTATTTCTTCCTTGACCAAGGTATCATTGAGTAGAATATTGTTCAATTTCCATGTGTATGTGGGTTTTCTGTTGTTTTTGTTGCTATTGAAGACCACTTTTACTCCATAGTGATCTGATAGGAGGCATGGGATTAGTTCTATCTTCTTATATTTGTTGAGGTCTGTCTTGTGACCAATTATATGGTCAATTTTGGAGAAGGTACCATGAGGTGCTGAGAAAAAGGTATATTCTTTTGGTTTAGGATAGAATGTTCTATATATATCTGTTAAATCTTATTGGTCCAAAGCTTCAATTAGTTTCTTTATGTCCCTGTTTAGTTTCTGTTTTCCTGATCGGTCCATTGAGGAAAGTGCAGTGTTGAAGTCACCCACAATTATTGTGTTAGGTGCAATGTGTACTTTGAGTTTTAATAAAGTTTCTTTTATGAAAGAGGGTGCCCTTGCATTTGGAGCATAGATGTTCAGGATTGAGAGTTCTTCTTGTTGTATTTTTTCTTTGACCAGCAAGAAGTGTCCCTCAGAGTCTCTTTTGATAACTTTGGGTTGAAAGTCAATTTTATCTGATATTAAAATGGCTACTCCAGCTTGTTTCCTGAGACCATTTGCTTGTAAAATTGTCTTCCAGCCTTTTACTCTAAGGTAGTGTTTGTCTTTGACCCTTAGGTGTGTTTCCTGTAAGCAGCAAAATGTAGGGTCCTGTTTACGTATCCAATCAGTTAGTCTGTGTCTTTTTATTGGGGCATTGAGTCCATTGATGTTAAGAGATATTAAGGAATAGTGATTGTTACTTCCTGTCATTTTTGACGTTATTTTTTAAATTTGATTGGTTAACTTCTTTTGGGTTTGGTGAAAGGTTACTATCTTGCTTTTTCCAGGGTGAAGTTTCCCTCCTTGTATTGGTGTTTTTCTCCTATTATCCTTTGTAGGGCTGGGTTTGTGGATAGATATTGGGTAAACTTGGTTTTGTCATGGAATATCTTAGTTTCTCCATCTATGGTGATTGAAAGTTTTGCTGGATATAGTAGTTTAGGCTGGCATTTGTGTTCTCTTAGAGTCTCCATGAGATCAGCCCAGGATCTTCTAGCTTCATATTCTCAGGTGAAAAGTCTGCTATGATTCTGATAGTTCTTCTTTTATATGTTACCTGGCCTTTTTCTCTTACTGCCTTTAATATTCTTTCTTTGTTTAGTACATTTGGTGTTTTGATGATTATGTGACAGGAAGTATTTCTGTTTTGGTCTATTCCATTTGGAGTTCTGTAGGCTTCTTGTATATTCATGGGCATCTCTCTCTTTAGGTTAGGGAAGTTTTCTTCCATAATTTTATTGAAGATATTTGCTGGCCCTTTAATTTATAAATCTTCACTCTCATCTATGCCTATAATCCTTAGGTTTGGTCTTCTCATTGTGTCCTGGATTTCCTGGATATTTTGGGTTACAAGCTTTTTGCATTTTGCATTTTCTTTAACTGTCGAGTCCATGGTTTCTATGGTATCTTCAGCATCTGAGATTCTTTCTTCTATCTCTTGTATTCTGTTGTTGATACTTGCATCTCTGTCCCCTGATTTCTTCCCAAGGCTTTCTATCTCCAAAGTTGTCTCCCTTTGAGTTTTCTTAGTTGTTTCTACTTCTGATTTTAGATCCTGGATGGTTTTGCTTAGCTCCTTCACTTGCTTGTTTGTGCTTTCCTGTAATTCTTTAAGAGATTTTTGTGTTTCCTCTTTCATGACCTCAGCCTGTTGACCAAAGTTCTCCTGTATTTCTTTAAGTGTTTTTTGCGTTTCCTCATTATTGGCTTTTGTATTCTCCTGGATTTCTTTCAATGATTTTTGTGTTTCCCTTGCAAGGGCTTCTAACTTTTGATCCATTTTCTCCTGAATTTTTTTAAGTATGTCCTTCATGTGTTCCTGTACCAGCATCATGACCAGTGATTTTAAATCCAAATCTTGTTTTACTGGTGTGATGGGGTATCCAGGACATGCTGGTAAAGGAGAATTGGGTTCAGATGTTGCCATATTGCCTTGATTTCTGTTAGTGACATTCCTGCGTTTGCCTTTTGCCATCTAGTTCTCAGTGGTGTTAGTTGGTCTTTTCAATGCTGGACTCACCAGTGCAAGCTGCCCCTTCCCAGGTGGCCTCTGGTGCACAGTTTACCTCCTGCACTGCCTGGACACAGGGTGCTGTTGCCCAGGCTGTTCAGACCCCGAAGCAGACACCTGAAGGCTCCTGCTGGGGCCCGCTGGATTCACTGGAGCACATCGACTTCTCCCAGCTGGCTGCCTGGAAGCCCCACTTGCCTCTTTCAGGACCTGGAGATGTGGTGTTGCCTCCCAGGCTGATCTGGATCCGGAAGAGGAGAGTTCTGAGGGCTACCGCCAGAGGCCTCAGGACTGAAGCCTAAGCTCTGTGCCACAGGAATGAGCTGTGCTGTGAGCTCCCAGACTGCCTCTGGGTGCACATCAGGTCTCCCGCACTTCCTGGAGACTGAGTGCTGTGGCCCAGGCTGTTCAGATCCCAAAGCAGGCGCCTGAAGACTCCTCCTGGGGCCCGCTGGATTCACCGGAGTACAACAACTTCTCCTGCTGGCTGCCCGGAAGCCCCACTTGCCTCTTTCAGAACCTGGAGATGTGTTGCTGCTCAAGCTGATCTGGATCCGGAAGCGGAGAGGTCTGAGGGCTACTGCCAGAGGCCTCAGGACTAAAACCTAAGCTCTGTGCCACAGGAATGAGCTGTGCTGTCTCCCCTGTATTTCTTTAAGAGATTCATTTATGTCCTTTTTGTGTTCTTCTAGCAGCATCATGATCAGTGATTTTAAATCCAAATCTTGTTTCTCTGGTGTGTTGGTATAACCAGGACTTGCTGATGTTGGAGAGTTTGGTTCAGATGCTGCCATATTGCCTAGATTTCTGTTAGTAGCGTTCCTGCATTTGCCCTTTGCCATCTTGTTCTCTGGATTTAGTTGGTCTTGTCCCTGGCTGGTGTTTGGGCCTCCTGAGGGGCTCTGGGGCTATTACTGCAACACTATATGGCTGGGTTTCCCCTGTAGCAGATTGCTGCTGTGCTGTCCTCCTCTTCTGTGCCCTTGCAGGTCTAGTGTGCTTTGCCCCAGATTGTGTCTGTGGACCAGATGGAGCCCGTGTGCACCCCCAGGGAGCGCTGATGGTGTATGCTGCCAGGACCTCCCCTGAGGGCTAATCACTCTGCTGGGCAGCCGATCCCCCAACCGGGCTGGCACACACAAGGTTATCCTGGCCGCCCAGGCCCTGGATCCAGGCAAAAGCCTGGGAGGCCAAGGTCCGTGCAAAGTTCCCCTCGGGCTATGACTGTCAACTGGGTCAGCCAGGTGACCAGGATGGCGGGTGTGAGTGCTCACGCTCCCCGAAAGTGCCGGGAGAGTCTGCTGTGCTAACAACCTCCTGGGCGGGTTGACACATAGATGGCCCACCGAGCCACCCAGTTCTTAGGGTCAGTCCAGGGCCTGTTGGGGCCTAGACCCCTGCTTTGTTAGCCTTAGGCTATGCCTGTTAGCCGGCTCTGCCCGCCAGAGCTCTCTGGAGTCCTGTAGGCAAAATGGCGGAGCGTGCGCCGGCCTGGGCAAAAAAACCTCCTGGCTGGGTTGGCACCCCGATGGCCCCACGCACAGCCCAGGGCCTGGGTGCAGGCCAACGCCCGTCGGGCTCAGACCCCCGCGGTGTTGGCCTTGGATTATGTTTGTGTACCTCAGTCTGTCCGATCTCTCTGGAGTCCGAAACCAAGATGGAGGCGAGCCTCTCCTGACTGGTGGGAGGCCGAGTTCTGAAGTGGCTTCCGTGCAGCGACAGGCGCTGCAAATCTGCAGCTGCTTGCAGCCCGGCTGGTTAGCGAAGGTCAGTGGTCGGGGGCGCCGGGCCTAACTGGACCCTGTGTCACCTTGGTTCCACTGCTGATGGCCCTTCAGCTGGACCAGCCACTGCTGCACTGCCACCACCGCCGCCGCCGCTCAAATCCTCTGTATACCATTTTTAATTAGGTTATTTAGGTTGTTGGTATCTAACATCTTTGGTTCTTTATATATTTTGGATATTATCCCTCTGTTTATTATAGGGTTGTTGAAAAACTTTTCCCCTTCTGTAGGATACAGTTTTGCACTATTGATGGTTTTCTTTTCCTTTAAAAAGAAGTTCAGTTTCATTGGGTATTATTTAATATTTATTGTTCTTATTGCTTGAATTATTGGTATTCAGTTCAAAGAGTTATCTCCTATACCAATTCATTTAAGGCTTTTCCTCCTTTTCTCTTGTACTATATTTAGTGCATCTGTATTTTTGAGGTCTTTGATCCACTAGCACTTGAGTACTGTACATGGTGATAAACAAGGCTGTTTTCTTCAGACATCCAATTAGAACAGCACCATTTATTGAAATACTTTATTTTCTCCATGTGTGGTAAAAAATTAATTAATTACTTTAAGATTATTGGTTTCTACGGTCTTTGATTGATTACATTGATCAACATGTGTATTTCTATACCAATACCATGTAGTTTTTATTAATATTTCTCTGTAATATATCTTGAAGCCAGAGATGATAATACCTTCAGAAGTTCATTTGTTATAGAGGAATGTTTAAAGATACCCTGGGTCTTTTTCCATAGGAAGTTGAGAATTGTTCTTTCTTTTTTTTTTTTTTTTGCCACCATAAATATTTATTTATTTATTTTTAATATTTTTATTTTCTATATTCTTAGTTTACATTCAAAATGATTTCCCCTTTCCAGGATCCACCCTCCCCATATGTCCCATAAACCTTCTTCTCTCCATCCCTTCTCCAATCACTTCCCTCCTTTTTCTCTGTCCTTATATTTCCTTCCAATGCTAGATCAACCCTTTCCAGGATAAGGACCCTCTCCATACTTCTTCATGGGAGTCATTTGTTATGCAATTTGTGCCTTGGGTATTCAGGACTTCTAGGCTAATTAATATCCACTTATCAGAGATTGCATTCCATGTGTATTCTTTTGTGACTGGGTTACCTCACTTAGGATGATATTTTCCAGATCAAACTATTTGCCTAAAAATTTTGTGAATTCATTGTTTCTAATTGCTGAGTAGTATTCCATTGTGTAAATATACCACATTTTCTGTATCCATTCCTCCTTTGAGGGGCATCTGGGTTCTTTCCAGCTTCTGGCTATTATAAATCAGGCTGCTATGAACATAATGGAGCATGTGTCTTTATTGCATGCTGGGGAATCCTTTGGGTATATGCCCAGGAGAGGTATAGCAGGGTCCTCCGGAAGTCTCATGTCCAGTTTTCTGAGGAACCTCCAGACTGATTTCCACAGTGGTTGAACCATCTTACAGCCCCACCAGAAGTGGAGGAGTATTTCTCTTACTCCATATCCTCACCAACACCTGCTGTCTCCTGAGTTTTTGACCTTAGCCATTCTGACTTGTGTAAGGTGAAATCTCAGGTTTGTTTTGATTTGCATTTCCCCAATGACTAATGACGTTGAACACTTCTTAAGGTGCCTCTCGGCCATCCGAATTTCTTCAGGTGAAAATTCTTTGTTTAGATCTGTACCCCATTTTTAATCGAGTTATTTGGTTCCCTGGGGTCTAACTTCTTCAGTTCTTAGTATATATTGGATATTAGCCCTCTATCAGATGTGGGGTTGGTGAATATCCTTTCCCAATTTGATGGTTGCTGTTTTGTCCTTTTAACAGTCTCCTTTTCCTTACAGAAACTTTGTAATTTTATGAGGTCCCATTTGTCAATTCTTGATCTTAGAGCATGAGCTATTGGTGATCTGTTCAGGGACTTTTCCCCTGTGCCCATGTCCTCAAGGGTCTTCCCCAGTTTCTTTTCTATTAGTTTCAGTGTGTCTGGTTTTACATGGAGGTCCTTGATCCACTTGGAGTGAAGTTTAGTACATGGAGATAAGAATGGATCAATTCGCATTCTTCTGCATACTGATCTCCAATTGATCCAGCACCATTTGTTGAAAGGGCTATCTTTTTTCCACTGGAGGTTTTGGCTCCTTTGTCGAAGATCAAGTGACCATAGGTGTGTGGATTCATTTCTGGACCTTCAATTCTATTCCATTGGTCCACTTGTCTGTCACTGTGCCAATACCATGCAGTTTTTAACACTATTGCTCTGTAGTATTGTTGAAGTCAGGGATACTGATTCCCCGAGAATTTCTTTTGTTGTTAAGAATAGTTTTAACTATCCTGGGTTTCTTGTTATTCCGGATGAATTTGAGAATTGCTTTTTCTAACTCTGTGAAGAACTGAGTTGGGATTTTTGATGGGGATTGCATTGAATCTGAAGATTGCTTTTGGTAAGATGGCCATTTTAACTATATTAATCCTGCCAATCCAAGAGCATGGCAGATTTTTCCATTTTCTGAGGTCTTCTTTGATTTCCTTCGTCAGAGGCCTGAAGTTCTTGTCATACAGATCTTTCACTTGTTTGGTTAGAGTCACACCAAGATACTTTATATTGTTTGTGGCTATTTTGAAGGGTGTCATTTCCCTAACTTCTTTCTCAGCCTGCTTATCCTTTGAGTATAGGAGGGCAACTGATTTGCTTCAGTTGATTTTATAACCAGCCACTTTTCTGAAGTTGTTTATCAGCTATAGGAGTTCTCTGGTGGAGGTTTTCAGGTCACTTAAGTAGACTATCATGTCATCTGCAAATAGTGATAATTTGACTTCTTCCTTTCCAATTTGTATCCCCTTGACCTCCTTATGTTGTCTAATTGCTCTAGCTAGAAATTCAAGTACTATATTGAAAAGATATGGAGAGAGAGGACAGCCTTGTCTAGTCCCTGATTTTAGTAGGATTGTTTCAAGTTTCTCTCTATTTAGTTTGATGTTAGCTACCAGTTTGCTGTATATTGCTTTAACGATGTTTAGGTATGGGCCTTGAATTCCTGTTCTTTCCAATACTTTTAGCATGAAAGGATACTGGATTTTGTCAAATGCTTTTTCTGCATCTAATGAGATGACCATGTGGTTTTTTTCTTT
Source organism: Apodemus sylvaticus (assembly GCF_947179515.1). Taxonomy (NCBI): domain Eukaryota; kingdom Metazoa; phylum Chordata; class Mammalia; order Rodentia; family Muridae; genus Apodemus; species Apodemus sylvaticus. The sequence goes on from NC_067477.1 coordinate 60,265,340, forward strand.
GAGTTCATTTATGTAGTGGATTGCATTGATGGATTTCCTTATATTGAACAATCCCTGCATCCCTGGGATGAAGCCTACTTGACCATGGTGGATGATTGTTTTGATGTGTTCTTGGATTCTGTTGGCAAGAATTTTATTAAGTATTTTTGCATCAATATTTATAAGAGAAATTGGCCTGAAGTTCGCTTTCTTTGTTGGATCTTTGTGTGGTTTTGGTATCAGCATAATTGTGGCTTCCTAGAAGGAGTTAGGTAGTGTTCCTTCTGTTTCTATTTTGTGGAATAGTTTGAACAGTATTGGTTTTAGGTCTTCTTTGAAGGTCTGATAGAATTCTGCACTGAAACTATGTGGTCCTGTGCTTTTTTTGGTTGGAAGACTTTCTATGACCCTTTCTATTTCTTTGGGGTTATGGGACTGTTTAGATGATCTCTTTGGTCCTGATTTAATTTTAGTATTTTGAATCTGTCTAGAAAACTGTCCATTTCCTCCAGATTCTCCAGTTGTGTTGAGTATAGGTTTTTGTAGTAGGATCTTATGATTTTTTGAATTTCCTCAGTTTCTGTTGTCATATCTCCCTTTTCATTTCTAAGTTTGTTAATCTGGATACTGTCTCTGTGTCCTTTGGTCAGTCTGGCTAAGGGTTTATCTATCTTGTTGATTTTCTCAAAGAACCAGCTCCTGGTTTTCTTGATTCTTTGTATGGTTCTCTGATTCTACTTGATTGATTTCGGCCCTGAGTTTGATGATTTCCTGCCTTCTACTCCTCCTGGGTGAAGTAGCTTCTTTTTGTTCCAGAGCTTTCACGTGGGCCATTAAGGTGCTAGTGTATGCTCTCTCCATTTTCTTTTTGGAGGCACTCAGGGCTATGAGTTTTCCTCTTAGCACTGCTTTCATTGTGTCCCAAAGATTTGGGTATGTTGTGTCTTCATTTTCACTAACTTTTAAAACGTCTCTGATTTCTGTCTTTATTTATTCTTTGGCCAAGGTGTCATTGAGTAGAATATTGTTCATCCTCCATGTTTATGTGGGTTTTCTGTTGTTTTTGTTGCTATCGAAGACCTCTTTTACTCCATAGTGATCTGATAGGAGGCATGGGATTAGTTCGATCTTCTTATATTTGTTGAGGTCTGTCTTGTGACCAATTATATGGTCGATTTTGGAGAAGGTACCATGAGGTGCTAAGAAAAAGGTATATTCTTTTGCTTTAGGATAGAATGTTTTATAAATATCAGTCAAATCCAATTGGTCCAAAGCTTCGATTAGTTTTACTCTGTCCCTGCTTATTTTCTGTTTTCTGAATCGGTCCATTGAGGATATTAGAGTGTTTTAGTCACCCACAATTGTTGTGTTAGATGCAATGTGTGCCTTGAACTTTAGTAACGTTTCTTTTATGAATGAGGGTTCCCTCGCATTTGGCGTATAGATGTTCAGAATTGAAAGTTCTTCTTGGTTAATTTTTCTTTTGACCAGCAAGAAGTGTCCTTCCATGTCTCTTTTGATGACTTTAGGTTGAAAGTCAATTTTATCTGATATTAGAATGGCTACTCCGGCTCATTTCCTGAGACCATTGGCTTGTAAAATTGTCTTTTAGGGGGACTTCCGGTGGCAGCGGCGGTGGCGGCGGCAGTACAGCAGTGGCTGGTCCAGCTGAAGGGCCATCAGCAGTGGAACCAAGGCGACGCAGGGTCCAGTTAGTCCCTGTGCCCACGACCACTGACCTTCACTGACCAGCCGGGCGGCAAGCAGCTGCAGTTCTGCGGCGCCTTTCCTGCACGGAAGCCACTTCAGAACTCGGCCTCCCACCAGTCAGGAGAGGTGCATCCATCTTGGCTTCGGACTCCAGGGATCGGACAGACTGAGGTACACAAACATAATCCGAGGCCAACACCGCAGTGGTCTGAGCCCGACGGGCGTTGGCCTGCACCCAGGCCCTGGGCTGGTCGGGGGGCCATCGGGGTGCCAACCCAGCCAGGAGGTTTTTTGCCCAGGGCTGCGCACGCACCGCCATTTTGCCTACAGGTCAACAAAGAGCTCTGGCGGGCAGACCTGTAACAGGCATAGCCTGAGGCTAACAAAGCGGGGGTCTAGGCCCCAAAAGGCACAGGACTGACCCCAAGAACTGGGCGGCTTGGTGGGCCATCTGTGAGTCAACCAGCCCAGGAGGTTGTTAGCACAGCAGACTCTCCCGGCGCTTTCAGGGAGCGCGGGCACGCACGCCCACCATCCTAATCACTTGGCAGACCCAATTAACAGTCATAACCCTAGGGGAACTTTGCTCGGACCTTGGCCTCCAAGGCTTTTGCCTGGACTCAGGGACTGGGCGGCCAGGCTAACCTTGAGTGCGCCAGCCCAGTTGGAGGATCAGCTGCCCAGCGGAGTGAGCGGAACACAGGGGAGGTCACAGCAGCATACACCGTCAGCACTCCCTGGGGGTGCACACGGGCTCCATCTGGTCCACAGACACAATCTGGGGCAAGGCCTCAGGCGGAAGCCCTCAGCTCAACTCTCTCCGCTTCCGGATCCAGATCAGCCTGGGCAGCCGCAACACATCTCCAAGTCCTGCAAGAGGCTAGCTGGGCTTCCGGGCGGCCAGCTGGGAGAAGTCAGTGTGCTCCAGTGAATCCAGCGGGCCCCAGCGGGAGCCTTCCTAGTCACCTGGCACCAGCCTTCGGGTGCCTGCTTTGGGATCTGAACAGCCTGGGCAGCAGCACTCTGTCTACAAGCAGTGCAGGAGGTAAGCTGTGCACCAGAGGCCAACTGGGAAGGGGCAGCTTGCACTGGTGAGTCCAGCATTGACAAGACAAACTATCACCAGTCAGAACTAGATGGCAAAAGGCAAACGCAGGAACGTCACTAACAGAAATCAAGGCAATACGGCAACATCTGAACCCAATTCTCCTCTACCAACATGTCCTGGATACCACATCACACCAGTAAAACAAGATTTGGATTTAAAATCACTGGTCATGATGCTGGTACAGGAACACATGAAGGACATACTTAAAGAAATTCAGGAGAAAATGGATCAAAAGTTAGAAGCCCTTGCAAAGGAAACACAAAAATCATTGAAAGAAATCCAGGAGAATACAAAAGCCAACAAGGAGGAAATGCAAAAAACACTTAAAGAAATAACCTTGGTCAACAGGCTGAGTTCATGAAAGAGGAAACACAAAAATCTCTTAAAGAAATACAGGAGAACTTTGGTCAACAGGCTGAGGTCATGAAAGAGG